>NC_067485.1:46010333-46260333 GCF_947179515.1 Apodemus sylvaticus
ATAAGAGCTCAAGAACATTCTTAACTGTCCCTGACTACCAGCCTTCAAACACACACTCTTTCCCATTCACAGCAAAGCCATAAAGGACATATGAATACGCACTCAATTCATTTCTTCATAGCGGTGAAAAACTGCCACCAGCTGAGCTTGCTGAAAGCGATCCTGTGTGACGGCCTCCAATCTGTTTAAGATACAAAGTCCAAAAGTTAAAAGCAACAAGATTATAATTAGAAATTAAAGTTGTCTGTGGCAATGTCCCAGGTATTCAATTTAGCTGCTAATTGGCAAAGACAAAGTCTGGCCACCAGGTATATGAGGGGTGGCTTTGAGAACTGATAGAAAGTATTCGCTCTCTAGTAAGAGTGGAGATGACACTCCAGGTTGACTCAGCTGGCTGGTAGGGATTTTGAGCCGTCTTCATCATTGGCATTACAATCAACGGGCTCAGGATCTGTGTCCACTTGAAGAACCAATCTTTCAGGCAGCCATCAGGCTCCATTTTCTTTTTGTGAAAAAACACAAACAGAACCTTGCCCCCATATTAAATACCTGATGGCGATCATGCCATATACCAGTATGTGGATCCTTCCATTTTACCTAGACAAAAGTATGCCTAGTTATAGGGTGCCATGCCACTCAGCAGAGAGTTCCTTGGTATCCAAATTTAAAATTTTTTAATTTTAAAAATAAAAAGAGCATGATTTAAATAATGTGCATGGGAGATATAATCCCCCCTTTTTTATGAAGATATTGTATAAAGTTCCACAATACCTTGTCCTTGAGAATTATAAAGAATCCTAGTAATATGGGTAATATTAAATTGCCTACAAAATATCTCAAATGCTTGACTGTAATGGTCAGTTCCATTATTTGTTTTAATCAGATTTGGAACACCAAATATAGAAAAACAATGCAGGCGAAGACTAATTGCATTTTTAGTTGTTTCCCCTCTTAAAGCAGTTGCAACTTAAAAGCCTGAAAAAGTATCAATAGTCACATGTGCACATTTTAATTTTCTAAAATCAGACACATGAGTACCATCCACTTGTAATAACTGATTAGGTGTAAGTCCCCGAAGATTAATATCATTATGTAGTACAGATAGAAATTGAGTACATTGAGGACAAGTCTTTACAATTTGACTTGCACGTTCTCTAGAAATACCAAATTGTTGCCTCAAGCTATTACCATTTTGATGATATAAAGAATGAGATCGTATGGCCAATTGTTCCTGGGCAAGGCCTATAATCTACCCGGTATACAAATCTGCTGTGGCATTGCCCTAAGGGGTCTGTCCAGGCAATCCAGCATGAGCTCTTAATTGTCCAAATACAGTCTGTTAAAGAAACAGTACTTTCTCTTAACTTGAGTTGTATTTGCATAAACAATTGCAAAATTTGAGAATTAGTATCTAAAAAAGGAACAATTTCAAGCAATCGTAAACCATGAGCTATATATTAGCTATCAGTATACAAATTAAAAGCTTGATTTTTTCAACATTTCAAAAGCAGTGGCTAAAACACATAATTCAATTATTTGTGAGACAGGGGGACAATTCAAGGGAATGAACATGTGATCCAATCACATATGCTGCTTTCCCATTAGATGAGCCATCTGTGAATACAGTAAGTGATGTCTCTATTGGCTATATACACAGACTTACAGGAAACACAAAAGCCTTCATAGAAGCAAATTGTAATAACTTGTCTTTTGGATAATGATATAAATTTTGCCTAAAATATTTGCCATGCAATAGGCCAAATATTAGTATTTTGTAACAACCAATTTAATTGCTGCTTTATTTTTTTAATATTTTTATTTTCTATATTCTTTGTTTACATTCCAAATGATTTCCCATTTCCCGGATCCCCCCTCCCCATATGTCCCATAAACCTTCTTCTCTCCATCCATTCTCCAATCACCTCCCTCCTTTCTCTCTGTCCTTATATTCCCCTCCAATGCTAGATCAATCCTTTCCAGGATCAGGACCCTCTCCATACTTCTTCATGGGAGTCATTTGTTATGGGATTTGTGGCTTGGGTATTCAGGGCTTCTGGACTAATTAATATCCACTTATCAGAGATTGCATTCCATGTGTATTCTTTTGTGATTGGGTTACCTCACTTAGGATGATATTTTCCAGATCAAACTATTTGCCTAAATTTTTTGTGAATTCATTGTTTCTAATTGCTGAGTAGTATTCCATTGTGTAAATATACCACATTTTCTGTATCCATTCCTCCTTTGAGGGACATCTGGGTTCTTTCCAGCTTCTGGCTATTATAAATAAGGCTGCTATGAACATAATGGAGCATGTGTCTTTATTGAATGCCGAGGAATCCTTTGGGTATATGCCCAGAGAGGTATAGCAGGGTGCTCCGGAAGTGTCATGTCCAGTTTTCTGAGGAACCGACAGACTGATTTCCAAAGTGGTTGTACCATCTTACAGCCCCACCAGCAGTGGAGGAGTGTTCCTCTTTCTCCGCATCCTCGCCAACACCTGCTGTCTCCTAAGTTTTTGACCTTAGCCATTCTGACTGGTGTAAGGTGAAATCTCAGGGTTGTTTTGATTTGGATTTCCCTAATGACTAATGATGTTGAGCACTACTTAAGATGCCTCTCAGCCATCCGAATTTCTTCAGGTGAAAATTCTTTGTTTAGATCTGTACCCCATTTTTAATAGGGTTATTTGGTTCCCTGGGGTCTAACTTCTTGAGTTCTTTGTATATATTGGATATTAGCCCTCTATCAGATGTAGAGTTGGTGAATATCCTTTCTTTTGGTGTTCTGTTCAGGAACTTTCCCCCTGTACCGATGTCTTCAAGGGTCTTCCCCAGTTTCTTTTCTATTACTTTCAGTGTGTCTGGTTTTACATGGAGGTCCTTGATCCACTTGGAGTGAAGTTTAGTACATGGAGATAAGAATAGATCAATTTGCATTCTTCTGCATGCTGACCTCCAATTGAAACAGCACCATTTGTTGAAAAGGCTATCTTTTTTCCACCGGATGTTTTCAGCTCCTTTGTCGAAGATCAAGTGACCATAGGTGTGTGGATTCATTTCTGGATCTTCTATTCCATTGGTCCACTTGTCTGTCACTGTGCCAATACCATGCAGTTTTTAACACTATTGCTCTGTAGTATTGCTTGAAGTCAGGGATACTGATTCCCCCTGAATTTCTTTTGTTGTTGAGAATAGTTTTAGCTATCCTGGGGTTTTTGTTATTCCAGATGAATTTGAGAATTGCTTTTTCTAACTCTGTGAAGAACTGAGTTGGGATTTTGATGGGGATTGCATTGAATCTGTGGGTTGCTTTTGGCAAGATGGCCATTTTAACTATATTAATCCTGCCGATCCACGAGCATGGCAGATTTTTCCATTTTCTGAGGTCTTCTTCGATTTCCTTCTTCAGAGACCTGAAGTTCTTGTTGCATAGATCTTTCACTTGTTTGGTTAGAGTCACACCAAGATACTTTATATTGTTTGTGGCTATTGTGAAGGGTGTCATTTCCCTAACTTCTTTCTCAGCCTGTTTATCCTTTGAGTATAGGAAGGCAACTGATTTGCTTGAGTTGATTTTATAACCAGCCACTTTGCTGAAGTTGTTTATCAGCTGTAGGAGTTCTCCGGTAGAGGTTTTCGGGTCACTTAAGTAGACTATCATGTCATCTGCAAATAGTGATAACTTGACTTTTTCCTTTCCAATTTGTATCCCCTTGACCTACTTATGGTGTCTAATTGCTTTAGCTAGAACTTCAAGTACTATATTGAAAAGATATGGAGAGAGGACAGCCTTGTCTAGTCCCTGATTTTAGTGGGATTGCTTCAAGTTTCTCTCCGTTTAGTTTAATGTTAGTTACTGGTTTGCTGTATATTGCTTTAACGATGTTTAGGTATGGGCCTTGAATTTTTGTTCTTTCCAAGACTTTTAGTATGAAAGGATGCTGAATTTTGTCAAATGCTTTTTCTGCATCTAATGAGATGATCATATGGTTTTTTTCTTTGAGTTTGTTTATGTAGTGGATTGCATTGATGGATTTCCTTATATTGAACCACCCCTGCATCCCTGGGATGAAGCCTACTTGATCATGGTGGATGATCATTTTGATGTGTTCTTGGATTCAGTTGGCAAGAATTTTATTAAGTATTTGTGCATAAATATTCATAAGAGAAATTGGCCTGGAGCTCTCTTTCTTTGTTGGATCTTTGTGTGGTTTTGGTATCAGCATAATTGTGGCTTCATAGAACGAGTTGGGTAGAGTTCCTTCTGTTTCTATTTTGTGGAATAGTTTGAAGAGTATTGGTGTTAGGTCTTCTATGAATGTCTGATAGAATTCTGCCCTGAAGCCATCTGGTCCCGTGCTTTTTTTGGTTGGGAGACTTTCTATGACCCTTTTTATTTCTTCAGGTATTATGGGACTGTTTAGATAATCTATTTGATCCTGATTCAGTTTTGGTGTTGGATATCTATCTAGGAAACTGTCCATTTCCTCCAGATTCTCCAGTTGTGTTGAGTATAGTCTTTTGTAGTAGGATCTAATGATTTTTTGAATCCTCAGTTTCTGTTGTTATATCTCCCTTTTCATTTCTAAGTTTGTTAATCTGGATACTGTCTCTGTGCCCTTTGGTTAGTCTCATTATGGGTTTATTGATCTTGTTGATTTTCTCAAAGAACCAACTCCTGGTTTTGTTGATTCTTTGTATGGTTCTCTTTGTTTCTACTTGATTGATTTCAGCCCTGAGTTTGATGATTTCCTGCCTTCTACTCCTCCTGGGTGAATTAGCTTCTTTTTGTTCCAGGGCTTTCAGGGGTGTCATTAAGCTGTTAGTGTATACTCTCTCCATTTTCTTTTTGGAGGCACTCAGGTCTATGAGTTTTCCTCTTAGCATTGCTTTCATTGTGTCTCATAGATTTGGGTATGTTGTGTCTTCATTTTCATTAAATTCTAAAAAGTCTTTAATTTCTTTCTTTATTTCTTCCTTGACCAAGGTATCATTGAGTAGAATATTGTTTAGTTTCCACGTGTATGTAGGTTTTCTGTTGTTTTTGTTGCTATTGAAGACCACTTTTACTCCATAGTGATCTGATAGGAGGCATGGGATTAGTTCGATCTTCTTATATTTGTTCAGGTCTGTCTTGTGATCAATTATATGGTCGATTTTGGAGAAGGTACCATGAGGTGCTGAGAAAAAGATATATTATTTTGCTTTATGATAGAATGTTCTATATATATCTGTTAAATCTAATTGGTCCAAAGCTTCAATTAGTTTCACTGTGTCCCTGTTTAGTTTCTGTTTTCCTGATCGGTCCATTGAGGAAAGTGCAGTGTTGAAGTCACCCACAATTATTGTGTTAGGTGCAATGTGTGCTTTGAGCTTTAATGAAGTTTCTTTTATGAATGAGAGTGCCCTTGCATTTGGAGCATAGATGTTCATGATTGAGAGTTCTTCTTGTTGTATTTTTCCTTTGACCAGCAAGAAGTGTCCCTCAGTGTCTTTTGATGACTTTAGGTTGAAAGCTAATTTTATCTGATATTAGAATGGGTACTCCAGCTTGTTTCCTGAGACCGTTTGCTTGTAAAATTGTCTTCCAACCTTTTACTCTAAGGTAGTGTTTGTCTTTGACCCTGAGGTGTGTTTCTTGTATGCAGCAAAATGTAGGGTCCCGTTTATGTATCCAGTTGGCTAGTCTATGTCTTTTTATTGGGGCATTGAGTCCATTGATGTTAAGAGATACTAAGGAATAGTAATTATTACTTCCTGTCATTTTTGATGTTACTTTTTAAATTTGATTGGTTAACTTCTTTTGGGTTTGATGAAAGGTTACTATCTTGCTTTTTCCAGGGTGAAGTTTCCCTCCTTGTATTGCTGTTTTCCTCCTATTATCCTTTGTAGGGCTGGGTTTGTGGATAGATATTTGGTAACTTTGGTTTTGTCATGGAATATCTTAGTTTCTCCATCTATGGTGATTGAGAGTTTTGCTGGGTATAGTAGTTTTGGCTGGCATTTGTGTTCTCTTAGAGTCTGCATGAGATCTGCCCAGGATCTTCTAGCTTTCATAGTCTCTGGTGAGAAGTATTGTGTGATTCTCATAGGTCTTCCTTTATATGTTACTTGACCTTTTTCTCTTACTGCCTTTAATTTTCTCTCTTTGTTTAGTACATTTGTGGTTTTGATTATGATGTGACAGGACGTATTTCTGCTCAGGTCCAGTCTGTTTGGAGTTCTGTAGGCTTCTTGTATATTCATGGGCATCTTTCTCTTTAGGTTAGGGAAGTTTTCTTCCATAATTTTATTCAAGGTATTTGCTGGCCCTTTAAGTTGTAAATCTTCACTCTCATCTATGCCTATAATCCTTAGGTTTGGTCTTCTCATTGTGTCCTGGATTTCCTGGATGTTTTGGGTTACAAGCTTTTTGCATTTTGCATTTTCTTTAACTGTTGAGTCCATGGTTTCTATGGTATCTTCAGCATCTGAGATTCTTTCTTCTATCTCTTGTATTCTGTTGTTGATATTTGCATCTATGTCCCCTGATTTCTTCCCAAGGTTTTCAATCTCCAAAGTTGTCTCCCTTTGAGTTTTCTTAGTTGTTTCTACTTCTGATTTTAGATCCTGGATGGTTTTGCTTAGCTGCTTCACTTGCTTGTTTGTGCTTTCCTGTAATTCTTTAAGAGATTTTTGTGTTTCCTCTTTTATGACCTCAGCCTGTTGACCAAAGTTCTCCTGTATTTCTTTAAGTGATTTTTGCGTTTCCTCCTTATTGGCTTTTGTATTCTCCTGAATTTCTTTCAATGATTTTTGTGTTTCCCTTGTAAGGTCTTCTAACTTTTGATCCATTTTCTCCTGAATTTTTTCAAGTATGTCCTTCATGTGTTCCTCTACCAGCATCATGACCAGTGATGTTAAATCCAAATCTTATTTTCTGGTGTGATGGGGTATCCAGGACATGCTGTTAAAGGAGAATTGGGTTCAGATGCTGCCATATTGCCTTGATTTCTGTTAGTGACATTCCTGCGTTTGCCTTTTGCCATCTAGTTCTCACTGGTGTTAGTTGGTCTTGTCAATGCTGGACTCACCAGTGCAATCTGCCTCTCCCCAGGTGGCCTCTGGTGCACAGCTGACCTCCCACACTGCCTGAAGACAGGGGTACTATGGCCCAGGCTGCTCAGATCCCGAAGCAGAGACTCGAAGGATCCCGCCAGTGCCTGCTGGACCAAGAATAACCTTTTTTAAAGGTACAAAAAATTGAAAATGTAGAAGATTGAAGAGTGAGTGGGAACACATGTCAAAAAGAAGATACATTATTGCAGGAAAAAAATTAACAAAATCCAATTAATTATTAAATTAAATCAAAAGGATAAAACTCATCAAATTACATTTAGCAAAGATATTTTAAACTTGAAATATGAAAAACGACAATGACAGCAATGAAAATCACAAGAAGACAAGCAACTGTTTGCAGAGGCCATGGACACTTTAGAGAGTGAATGGTTCTTCCGGGGTGAGGGAGGCCCTCCGTGCTGAGTTGGAGGTCATGGCTACTGCTCAGCTGCTTTCCTGGAACTTAGTGTATGAAGCCCCAACTGGCAGCTTCCTCCCATGCTCCCTGCTTCCTGCGCTGCCAGGCATCCACTTGTATGTTTCCCCTTAGGCTATTCCATGGCTTGGATTTGGTTTGTCCCCAAAGTTCCCTGTGTGGGAACTCTCTGGTGATGCTGAGATGGGAGAACCTTTATGAGGTGGGGCCTACATCCCTGGGCTTACTCTGTATTGTTCTACTTAACATGACTTCTCACAGTCACTGGAGCTCATTTTAGACAGAAGAAGGGGACTGGCCATCCCTTTTACTGGCTGACATGGTCTACAGAGATCACACTTCACAAATTCTGTCTTGGTTAACACATGTTTTATTCAAAGAAAGACTGAAAGATCTGAGACAGGGTAGAAAGCTTTAGGGCCAAGAGGCTGCTTAATAATCCATGCCAATCCCTCTCTGCCTTTCTCCCTCCACAACGGAGCAGAGCAAGCCATATATTATTTTTATTCATACAGGAGGATTTTGGTCAAGGGACCTCAGGCCATGGCCCGGGAGCCTTTTGTCTCAGTAATCTGATTAGACACTCAATCTTCTGTTGCTATCTTGATTCAGGCCCACACTAAGATGCACAGTATTTCTGGGCTCTTGAGATGCACTGCCGCTTTCCACGCATCAAGGCATTTTAAGCTTAACACACTGTGAACTGACAGTTCTGAAGGGGTTTTACCAAGGTGGGAATGGCAATGTGTCTACAGAGACTTCTGGCAGCAAACTCTGATGCTGGCGTTCCTGGGAAAATCACTGGTGCTTATGTGAAAGCAGCTTCAAGTGGATGCCTTGCTGACAGCAATCAGATTTAAAATTAGCCCTAATGTGCTTTCATCAAGGAAGACTTAATTGCGGAACCCAATCAGGACACAAAATACTCTAATGACAATTTTGCTGACAGTGTAATTCTAAACAAACTGAAGGGTTCCGAAATATGGATAAAATCTTATCTGCGAAACCATTAAGTTTTCAGTGTCATGTAAGCTTGCCTAATTTAAACCCATCTCCTCCTGCTCTGTGTTACAGGTTGCACACATCTAGAATTTGTGAGTTGTCCTTACCCCTTGGCAGTGTCTTTCTGGACGGATACACCATGGTGAAGGGGGGAACTGCTATGTGATGGATCTGGACAAGAGCGCACTTTCTCTGAGCTTCAGTTTTTCCACCTTTAACGAGAAGGAACATGGCTGACCTTCTGAGGTCATCAAGAGGATTGAGTTATAAGTTATGCTCCATCTGTATTTCCTGCATTTTCAGACCCAGAGACAGCTATATCTCTGAGCTCTAGCATTCTCAAAGATGCCACTGAAGCACATGACCTGCATGGCTTGCCTGTGTGGTTTAATGGTTCTCAACTTGGTGTGATTTTTGCCTCCCCAGGGAAATATTGGAAGCCACTTAATTATCACAACTCAGGGATAAGGGGATGATACTATTGGCACCGTGGGTGGAGAGCCTGTGTGCTGTCAAACATCCTCACGGTAGCAGTCACCCTCCACATCAGCGTGTCACCTGGATGTCTTCTGTTCATAATTATCAACAGAGATGAAGCTGGAAATTTTTCCCTGGAGAGGATGAATACTGTAATCCCCACATTCCCTGAAGTAAAGAGCATGCTTTTTATACTTCCCTTTCTTGTTTTGTTTTGTTTGTTTGTTTTTAATTGTTTTTTTGAGACTGCATCGGAGAGCATCAACATCACCATTTTTACTGCCTCTGCTTTCTCAACTAATGGGATTGCAGGCATGCACCATCCAGTTTATCTTCCTTTCGTAAAGAGATGTTTTTTGAGAAGATTGTAGAGAAACATTTAAATGGATTGCAGTGGCACAGTTTAATTATCAAGTGTCTCATTTTCTCTTTTGTCCCTGTAAGAAAACACCCTGACAAAAGCAACTTGAGAAATCAAAAGTTTATTTGGCTCATAGCTCCATATTGTAGACCGTGATGACAAAGAGGCCACGGTAACAGGACGTGAGAGAACTTGTCACATTACACCTGTGGTGGAGAGCAGAGATGAACAAGCCCGCAATCTAACCGGAACAGTTCCTCGCTGAGATTCCTTTCCCAGGTGATTTTATATGTGTCAAGTGGACCATCAGGAACCATCAAAGACCATAAAGCAAATCCAGTCTCAATTCAGGTTCTAAATCCGCTCTGTCTTCCATTTCTGCCTCATCCTGCACCAGCTCAGTTCCTTTGGACTCAAAGACTTTTATTCAGTTTCCCCTCATGTGATACATAGGCTTTGCTAATTTTCTTCTTCTTTTCATGTGTTGATACTAAACTTTGAAATGTGAGACTCTTTACATGTGAAAGATATTCTTCACACCTGTCAGGGAGTTTTCAGAAGATCCTGTTTCATGATTTTGTGTAAATAGATTTGGAGGGAAATCACTAGGGTCACTGTCGCTACACCAGGACACTTGGTTAAACAGGGCAGTTATGTGACTGAACCTCTCCAGGTGATAGATTTTAGTTGGTGACACAAGCACATATAGATATAGTCTATACTATAGTCTAAACCTTATGTGACAGGATTGGAAATATATTAAAATATTAGTGACAGTTATTATCTTTATTACAAGTAATTCTTCTCTAGGCATATGATTTTAGATTCTCCAATTTTTAAGGTTTCATACACAGTAAGATGCAATTGGTATTATTTTGAAAAGAATTAAAGAGCCATTTCCTCTGTATCTTCTTGGATCTTATGTTCTGAAGAATCCACCTCAAAGGTGGCATGGTTGGCAGGCTGCTGCTCAGAGATAAATCGCTCTCCTATCTGCCCAGCTGGGAGTCATGTCTGGGTAACAGCTGCTTCGATAATGACTTTATTTGTGATAGATGAATTCTTGCTTTAGAGATGCTGAAATCACTTGGGCCAAATGAAACTGCAGGTTTGACTATTCATTTCTTCTCTTTCCACTCACAGTAGTGCCAGGATAGATGGCCGTAGGACAGGGTAGGGGAGTGATGACATTGTTTTCCTCTTCACACAGGCAAAGCCAGTCAACCATGGGCTCCTGGAGAGCCCTGTATGGATGACCAACTCCCGGCAGCAATACCACCCGCCTAGCAGCATGTGCAGCTGAGTCTGAAGTCTGCTCCCTCCCCAGGTGCTTGTGCCCTTTCTTTGGCATTTTGTCATGGTAACATATGGAAATTCTGAGATTTCCTGAGAAAGATTGTTTTCACCTGGAAGAGAATTGCTAGTTTGCAATGGGGAAAATGCAGTGAAGCACTAAAGAACTCTATATTCTTTATAATAGAGAGTGATTTTGGAATTGTAACTTCTATATTTACCCACCTACATCTATCTATCTATCTATCTATCTATCTATCTATCTATCTATCTATCTATCTATCTATCATCTATCATTGATCTATCACTTATCTATCATCTATATCTGTCATCAATCTATCTATCTATCTATCTATCTATCTATCTATCTATCTATCTATCTATCATCTATTATCTAGTACCTACCTATCATTTATCTATCTAATCTATTCATCCATCTACACATCTATTTATGGATCACCTATCTATGAGTTGTTTTATTTTCAATTATCTGTATATGTGTGTGGGTGTGTATGGATGAGGATGAATTCAGGTGCATGGAAATGCCAGAGGCATCAGAAACCCCTAGAACTGGAGTCACAGGTGGCATGAGCCATCTGACATAGGTGATCTACAAGAGCAGCTCATGTTCTTAATGGTTGAGCATATAAATTTTAATCTAACTCTCTAAGAAAGCACCCCCCCCCCAGTGTTCCTAGGCTACAATGATCCAGAAGAGAATGTAGTTAGAGAAACTACCCAAAACAGACAGAACAAACAGAAGAACCAGGAAGAGATGAGTTGGGAGAATAGGATTTATCAAAATTTGCAGGAGATATTGAGGACAGTGAGAAAATTCTCCTAAAATTTCTGACCAGGAGAAGAGATAAAAGCATAAAATCTGGTGAAAATTCCTGGAGGATTGATCTAACTGTGGACATGCTGATGTCTGAGGGTGAGCAGATGAGTCGTGGCGCCAAGGTGCTAACCACCTAGGTATCTTGATTGGGTTCCTTTTCTCCAACAGGTAAAGAATTAAAAAGCAGGGAGAATATTGAGCACCACAGGGAGCAGTGGAGAAATTTTAAAGGCTGCAAACAGGAGCAGATCGAGTCAGAAGTTGAAAAATGGGCCTTTAAAAAAAAGAAAGAAAAAATAAAAATGGGCCTTTATTATAGGTGAGGAAGCACGTGTGTAGCAGACACTCAGGAGGAAAAAAAACCACTGCAAAGTAGGGGGGAGACTTGGAAAGCTTTAAAATAAAACTCGAGGGCTGGGTTTTTTAGGTTTCTAAAAGGTCTGCCTCTCCTAAATGATGGCCAGGTTGAAGAAAGACAGTGTAGCTGATGAGACAATTGCTGTGTCGCATGTGGAGCCAGGCTATCAGCAGAGAACATCTTGGCAAGAGAAAAGCCCACCTATCTCAGGTCTGGAGGGGGGGAAGAAGCAGCCATGTTGGAAGTTCATCATCTTTATCACCTAGTTACAGTCTTTCTCCCTATCTGTCTGCCTATCAGGGAACCTGACTAACTCCTGGTACCTCAAAAAGACTCCAGTAAAGACTGCACGTCCCCAAGTACTCTAGAGTTCAAGATGGGTCAGAGGCTTACAAAGAGAACTAATGTCTTAGGAAATAAAGAATTCTATCTGGAAAACAAAGTGGTCTATTTTTCCGGCCTAGAAAGAAATAAGAGGCTCCAGAGTTAGAATGTTAAGGACTGACTAGTATGATTACCACAGGCGAGGTCTTCTACAAACTCTTGATAATATGGTTGAGCCCATAGAATCAGAGGGGCCTCTCTACTCCTGAGTTAACACCTTTCTTCTTGAGTAACCGTGGGGGTTGAGTCTATAGAGTAAGTAACAATACCAGCACCCAGGACTGGAAAGTGGGAGGTCAGAGAGTGAAATAAAGTATTCTCTATTTGCTGAGGGCATGATCCCAGACTCCCAGAGGATGGCTTAAACTATGGGTAGTACACTTTATATGTGTCATGTTGTTTCCCATACATATAAACTCACCACAAAATTCAATTTGTAAATTATGTCCACTAACACATCCACACTAATAAAATACAATGATCATAATGGAATTGACAATATCACTAGCCTTGCATTTTGTGGCCACAATTAAGTATTTTTAAAGTGTTATTTGAACACAAGTACTAACTGTGACAGTCTGTCTGATACCTTGGATGCCTTCTGCCTGACAGAAGGGATAGCATTTACAGCATTGCTGTGCTAATCAAAAGAACAGAGAAGGTTCAGTCGCATTCTGAGTTGGTGATGAGGGAGAATATGCAATTTTATCATGTTATGCAAAGGAAATTACATGAATTTTTACATTTGTTACAGTTGGCTCAGATAGCCAAAGCCATGAATTTAAACTATAAAGAGAGGGCCACCACTTTCAGGAAAAACAAGCCTAGAGCACTGTGCTTTGTACCAGGCAGCTAGTGAATAGTAGCTGCTAGAACTAATGGCAGACAGGGATCAACATCCGTGACAATCTCATGTCCAGCAAAGGCAAGCTGTAGAGATTTTACCGCAGCAGATAGCGTACCTTGTAGCCACTATCTGTACTGTCTTTCCTGGTCCTGTTCAGCTTTTGCACATTGACTCAGTTTCCATATTTAGCTTTAGCTCTGCAGGTGGCACCACTGATCCTGGTTTTCCAGGTCACATCCAAATCCTGACCCATCTGTTCTTCAAATGGCACTACAGCACTACTTATGGGAAGATGGGGGTAGGATTTGAATAGAGAAAACAAGATTTTAATCCATCCTAGCAAAAAGGAATAGAATTTTATCTTGTTCTCAAATTCATAGGAACCTCATAGTGGACATGGACTTGTCTTTGGGCATCAGAGAGGTCTAACTGAAAGATTTTAGTATGTATCATTTAACTGAATATTTACTCTATCTTAAACACCATCTACTGAAAGTAATAAATATGCTATAATACAATCGTTAAACATTTCAATGTTTAAAAGGAATTGGCAAGATTTTAATGTAATATTTCTTGGTTATTTGAGAATTTCATTAAATGTATTTTGATTGTATTCACCTCCCACTCCTCCCTGACTCACTCACACCTCAGTCCTGACTCCACAGCCTTTTTATTTCCTTTTAAATAACCTATCAAGTCCACTGTGTGCTCTCCATGGCTGACCTACCAAGGCTACTACAAACTCTAAGAAAACTGACTCTCCCTGCTCCCAAAACCATCAACTTAAAGGTTGCCATGCACCCCTAAGGGGTTTGTTGTGAAAGTTACTGAATGTAATGAATGTTTTCATGTCCTTAGTCTGCAATAAAGGGAACATTTTGATGGGTGTCTTAAAGGCTGACTTAAAGATGATTCGTTTTTGCATTTGGATGGTAGTTTAAATTAATGATGGTTAAGAGTCTATTAAAAATAATTACCCATATTGGCAGAAGTCCTCTTTACTAATTAAAGCTTTGAAAAATCTGGAACAGACAAATTAGGGGTGTAAATAGGGATGCAGCTGCCCATAGGTGACAGGAGTGATTGACTGGTCAGACAGTGTAAGATGAGGAAAAAGACTGAGGCCAGTAGAACTCACGGGGAGATAAGTAGGCAGCAGCCATGGTGGTAGGTCAGCTGAGGCCTGAGGCCTGAGGCCTGGGAAGTAGCATGATAAAGGATGATGAATGCAGAGGAAGAGGGCAACCCATTGGCAGATTTTATAATTCTGTTTTGTTGTGTTTTTACTTTTCTGTCTATTTGAAAATAGATTTTTTTTTGTATGCACTACATATTGATTGTGACTTCCCATTCCCCCCTACTCCTCTCAATTCCTCCTCACCCCCTCGCCATCTGGATCTACACCTTTCTGACTGAGGAATTTAAAATGCAATGCAGAGGGCTTGGAGAGTTGGCTTAGTGAATAAGAGTGCTCACTGTCCAATCATGAGGACCTCAGTTCAAATCCCAGCAGCCACTGTGCATGGATGTGCAGGCCTGTAACCCCGAGGCTTCAGGGTTCGAGGAGGGGGAAGGAGGTTCTCTGGGGCTTAATGGCCATCAACAGCCAAGATCCACATTCAATTAGAGACTCTACCTCAAAGGAACAAGATGGAGCAGGATGGTCCATGACATTTAACATCCTTATTTGGTCTTCACAAACATAGAGGCATTTAAGAATCTTAAATTACTTTACGATTTTTATTAATTATTTATTAATTAACAAATATTATTTATTGAGTATGTGTGTGTTGAGTGTGTGTATGTTGTGTGTGTGTGTGTTGTATGTATGCAGGGATTGAGAGAGTGTGTGTGGTATGCGAGTGAGCACACATGTGCTACAGTATATATATATATATATATATATGTATATATATATATATATATAGTACGCAGAGGACATCTTTTAGAAGTCAGTTTTCTTTTTCTACCTTTTATATTTCCTTGACAATTTCATACATATAAGTAATGCATTCTGATTACTCTCCCCCTGCCCAGTATGCTTTTTTTCTCCCCCACCCTTACTAGTGCCCCTTCTTCTCCACAATTTTTTCCTACATTCATTACTTTTTGTTTTGTTTTGTGCCCACTAAATTTGACTTCGATATCTATGTGACTATGGGGTTAGAACTATCCATTAAACCCTGATGGCTTCAGAAGTGGGTACCCAACTTGACTTCCCTACCATTACAGACTCTGCTGCTGGAATCACAAGACAAATACACTCTTACACAATTCACTGTTATCATAACAGAAAACAATTAGCAGTGCAGCAGAGGCCCTTTTCTGTCACCTGGCAGGGATCCCTGTTTGTCCTTCTTGCTCTCGGGCCAGCCTTCTTCCATCATGCTCACTGTGCTAGCTTTAGGCATGCCCTGTACTCATTTAATCTTCCTCCAGTTCTCAATGATAACCAACTTGAAACCATCGTCTTGCATTTGCTTTTAGTATTCTGGGCACCATGTACAGTTTCCAGCTGTGGAAGTTCCTTATACTCATGGAATTTTGCACTATTGGTCCTTAGTCCGTATACTCTGACAAGGACCTGTCTTCTAGTGTTAGGTGAAGATCATGGGTTTCTGAACCTTTTCAGGGCCAAGTTTTCCTGCTCTCTCTACCTTAAGGGTACCCTTCACAGTCTCATTTTGTCCCTGAACTCACTCCAGAGCCCACGTGGTCGCTTGTGAGGCACCTACTTGCTTTATTTCTCAAATGGCCAATAGGCACATCCTCCACTCTATGAAACAGGGTGATAGACATGACCTGCTTAGAGGTTCTCTATTGAAGCACTTATTTTCCCAACTTTGGGAGAAAAATATTTCCTTATGAGTATGATGCTTAAAAACATGAGAGCGATATATCCCAACCTGCTTCCAGGAAGTCCCGATTTACGCTTGGTACTCAATGGGGCAACTATCAGGAGGCTATAAAAAAAATTGTAGTCATTTCTCTCCTTCATCTGAGTATATCCTGGTGATTATTCTGAATTAAAAAGAAAGTGTTGGGCTTGAAGTGATTATTTTACATATATAGCCATTCTCAGAAGAAATAAAATTTTTATTCCAATTATATCTTCATATAGCATCATGGCATACAACCTTCCTTCCTTCCTGGACTTATTTTAAATTGTGATTTTGTTGTTCTATCTCAGATCTACCACTATGTTGAGTTTCAGTTTTCTAATTTTTCCTCTCTCTTTATAAAACAGGGTCTCCCCTTTCCATTTGCAGATTTGAAAGTCTGTGCCCAAAAAGTTCTTGCTTTGGACTATTTCTATAACATCTGTGCTGTTATGTCTGCTTCCAATATCTTAGACTCCAATCTTTCCCCAACATAGCTGTTTTATGATATTTCTGAATTCTAAAGTGGACAGCGACACTCCTAGTGGATTTTCTTTTGTCCTCAAGTAAAAGTCCCTGGCCGACTCTGTCACATAATTCTTGCTCCATGCCTTTCTTCTTTTACAGTCTGGAGCTCTGTGTGTGTCCTCCCCACCAGCCACAGAGAAAAGTGCAGGTTCCTGGATTGCTCAAAACATGCCATTTATTTCAACTGTGATGAAGATCCTAGACTCAGACTGTTATGAGTAACAGAAGTGAGGGATATTGGGAAGAGGAAGGTGGAGAATGGGGGAAGGGGCTACTTTTTGAGCACTGACAGTCTGCAGATATCTCCCAATTGATGAGAATTTCATTTTTTAAGTGAAGTAAGAGGCTCACAATGGTTAAGTGACTTACCCCAAATCTTAATCTCCATTCGGAGAAGTCCAACTAAACTCAACTATTGCATTATCGCAGTTCATTATCCTTCCCTAAACGCTCCCTTTCTGCCTTTCCTCTTGATTTTAGATATGGGCCCAGCCCTGTTATCTGTTTGCTCATGCATTATTCCAGAAGCCTGAGAGTCCTCTGCACTTTCTCTTGCTCAGTCCCTGCTTAATTAAGTCTCTGCTTCCTGCCCCTGCTGCCTCTTCGATGACTTCATCCCTCTCCCCTTTCCAATTGCAGATTTGAAAGTCTGAGTCCGACTGAGGGGGGCGGCGGCGGCGGCGGCGGCGGTAGCAGTGGCTGCTCCAGCTGAAGGGCCATCAGCAGTGGAACCAAGGCGACACAGGGTCCAGTTAGGCCCTGCGCCCACGACCACTGACCTTCGCTGACCAGCCGGGCGGCAAGCAACTGCGGTTCTGCGGAGCCTTTCGCTGCACGGAAGCCACTTCAGAACTCGGCTGCCCGCCAGTCAGGAGAGACTCACCGCCATCTTGATCCCGGGCTCCAGAGATCAGTCAGACTGAGGTACACAAACATAATCCTAGGCCCAACACCGCAGGGGTCTGAGCCAGACGGGCGTTGGCCTGCACCCAGGCCCTGGGCTGTTCGAGTGGCCATCGGGGCGCCAACCCAGCCAGGAGTTTTTTTTTTTGCCCCGGCCGGTGCACGCGCCGCCATTTTGCCTACAGGAGCCAGAGTGCTCGGGAGGGCAGAGACTGCTAACAAGCGTAGCCTGAGGCTAACAAAACGGGGGTCTAGGCCCCAAAAGGCACAGGACTGACCCCAAGAACTGGGCGGCTTGGTGGGCCATCTGTGTGTCAACCAGCCCAGGAGGTTATTAGCACAACAGACTCTCCCGGTGCTTTCGCGGAGCGCGGACGCGCACGCCCGCCATCCGGGTCACCTGGCGGACCCAAATAACAGACATAGCCCTAGGGGAACTTTGCTCGGACCTTGGCCTCCCAGGCGTTTGCCTGGACTCAGGGCCCAGGCGACAAGGCTAACCTAGTGTGCGCCAGCCCGGTTGGGGAAATCGGCTGCCCAGCGGAGTGAGCGGAGCACAGGGGAGGTCACAGCAACATTCACCTTCGGAGCTCCCTGGGGGTGCACACGGGTTCCACCTGGTCCACAGACACAATCTGGGGCAAGGCCTCAGGCAGAAGCCCCCAGCTCAAATCTCTCCGCTTCAGATCAGCCTGGGTGGCCGCCACATCTCCAGGTCCCTCAAGAGGCTAGTGGGGGCTTCCGGGCGGCCAGCTGGGAAAAGTCGGTGTGCTCCGATAAATCCTGTGGGCCCCAGCGGGAGCCTTCAGGTGCCTGCTTTGGGATCTGAACAGCCTGGAAAACAGCACCCTGTCTATAGGCAGTGCAGAGTGTAAGCTGTGCACCAGAGGCCAACGGGGAAGGGGCAGCTTGCACTGGTGAGTCCAGCACTGACAAGACCAAGTAACACCAGTGAGAGCTAGATGGCAAAAGGCAAACGCAGAAACGTCACTAACAGAAATCAAGGCAATATGGCAACATCTGAACCAAATTCTCCTCTACCAGCAAGTCCTGGATACCCCATCACACCAGTAAAACAAGATTTGGATTTAAAATCACTGGTCATGATGCTGGTACAGGAACACATGAAGGTCATTGAGGAGAAAATGGATCAAAAGTTAGAAGCCCTTGCAAGGGAAACACAAAAATCATTGAAAGAAATCCAGGAGAATACAAAAGCCAACAAGGAGGAAATGCAAAAAACACTTAAAGAAATACAGGAGAACTTTGCTCAACAGGCTGAGGTCATGAAAGACGAAACACAAAAATCTCTTAAAGAAATACAGGAGAACTTTGGTCAACAGGCTGAGCTCATGAAAGAGGAAACACAAAAATCTCTTAAAGAATTACAGGAAAACACAAACATGCAAGGGAAGGAGCTAAGCAAAACCATCCAGGATCTAAAATCAGAAGTAGAAACAACTAAGAAAACTCAAAGGGAGACAACTTTGGAGATAGAAAGCCTTGGGAAGAAATCAGGGGACAGAGATGCAAATATCAACAACAGAATACAAGAGATAGAAGAAAGAATCTCAGATGCTGAAGATTCCATAGAAACCATGGACTCAACAGTTAAAGAAAATGCAAAGTGCAAAAAGCTTGTAACCCAAAATATCCAGGAAATCCAGGACACAATGAGAAGACCAAACCTAAGGATTATAGGCATAGATGAGAGTGAAGATTTACAACTTAAAGGGCCAGCAAATATCTTCAATAAAATTATGGAAGAAAACTTCCCTAACCTAAAGAGAGAGATGCCCATGAATATACAAGAAGCCTACAGAACTCCAAACAGACTGGACCAGAACAGAAATACTTCCCGTCACATAATAATCAAAACACCAAATGTTCTAAACAAAGAAAGAATACTAAAGGCAGTAAGAGAAAAAGGCCAAGTAACATATAAAGGAAGACCTATCAGAATCACAGCAGACTTTTCACCTGAGACTATGAAGGCTAGAAGGTCCTGGGCAGATCTCATGCAGACTCTAAGAGAACACAAATGCCAACCAAAACTACTATATCCAGCAAAACTCTCAATCACCATAGATGGAGAAACTAAGATATTCCACGACAAAACCAAGTTCACCCAATATCTATCCACAAACCCAGCCCTAAAAAGGATAATAGGAGGACAACACCAATACAAGGAGGGAAACTCCACCCTGAAAAAAGCAAGATAGTAACCTTTCATCAAACCCAAATAAGTTAAGCAATCAAATTTAAAAAATAACGTCAAAAATGATAGGAAGTAACAATCACTATTCCTTAATATCTCTTAACATCAATGGACTCAATGCCCCAATAAAAAGACACAGACTAACTGACTGGATACGTAAACAGGACCCTACATTTTGCTGCTTACAGGAAACACACCTAAGGGTCAAAGACAAACACTACCTTAGAGTAAAAGGCTGGAAGACAATTTTACAAGCAAATGGTCTCAGGAAACAAGCTGGAGTAGCCATTTTAATATCAGATAAAATTGACTTTCAACCCAAAGTCATCAAAAGAGACTCTGAGGGACACTTCTTGCTGGTCAAAGGAAAAATACAACAAGAAGAACTCTCAATCCTGAACATCTATGCTCCAAATGCAAGGGCACCCTCTTTCATAAAAGAAACTTTATTAAAACTCAAAGCACACATTGCACCTAACACAATAATTGTTGGTGACTTCAACACTGCACTTTCCTCAATGGACCGATCAGGAAAACAGAAACTAAACAAGGACACAATGAAACTAATTGAAGCTTTGGACCAATTAGATTTAACTGATATATATAGAACATTCTATCCTAAAACAAAAGAATATACCTTTTTTTCAGCACCTCATGGTACCTTCTCCAAAATCGACCATATAATTGGTCACAAGACAGACCTCAACAAATATAAAAAGATAGAACTAATCCCATGCCTCCTATCTGATCACTATGGAATAAAAGTGGTCTTCAATAGCAACAGAAACAACAGAAAACCCACAAACACGTGGAGATTGAACAATACTCTACTCAATGACACCTTGGTCAAGGAAGAAATAAAGAAAGAAATTAAAGACTTTTTAGAACACAATGAAAATGAAAACACAACATACCCAAATCTATGGGACACAATGAAAGCAGTGCTAAGAGGAAAACTCATAGCCCTGAGTGCCTCCAAAAAGAAAATGGAGAGAGCATACATTACCAACTTAATGACACACCTGAAAGCCCTAGAACAAAAAGAAGCTATTTCACCCAGGAGGAGTAGAAGGCAGGAAATCATCAAACTCAGGGCCGAAATCAATCAAGTAGAAACAAAGAGAACCATACAAAAAATCAACAAAACTAGGAGCTGGTTCTTTGAGAAAATCAACAAGATAGATAAACCCTTAGCCAGACTGACCAAAGGGCACAGAGAAAGTATCCAAATTAACAAACTTAGAAATGAAAAGGGAGACATAACAACGGAAACTGAGGAAATCCAAAAAATCATCAGATCCTACTACAAGAGCCTGTACTCAACACAACTGGAGAATCTGGAGGAAATGGACAATTTCCTTGACAGATACCAAATACCAAAATTAAATCAGGACCAACTAGACCATCTAAACAGTCCCATAAAGCCTAAAGAAATAGAAGGAGTCATAGAAAGTCTTCCAACCAAAAAAAGCACAGGACCAGATGGTTTCAGTGCAGAATTCTACCAGACCTTCAAAGAAGAGTTAACACCAATACTCTTCAAACTATTCCACAAAATAGAAACAGAAGGAACACTACCCAATTCCTTCTACGAAGCCACAATTACGCTGATACCAAAGCCACACAAAGATCCAACAAAGAAAGAGAACTTCAGACCAATTTCCCTTATGAACATCGATGCAAAAATACTCAACAAAATTCTTGCCAACCGAATCCAAGAACACATCAAAACGATCATCCACCATGATCAAGTAGGCTTTATCCCTGGAATGCAGGGTTGGTTCAATATACGGAAATCCATCAATACAATCCACTACATAAACAAACTCAAAGAACAAAATCATATGGTCATTTCATTGGATGCTGAAAAAGCATTTGACAAAATTCAGCATCCTTTCATGCTTAAAGTCTTGGAGAGAACAGGAATTCAAGGCCCATACCTAAACATAGTAAAAGCAATATACAGCAAACCGGTAGCCAGCATCAAACTAAACGGAGAGAAACTTGAAGCAATCCCACTGAAATCAGGGACCAGACAAGGCTGCCCCCTTTCTCCTTATCTTTTCAATATTGTACTTGAGGTACTAGCTCGGGCAATTCGACAACATAAGGAGGTCAAAGGGATACAAATTGGAAAGGAGGAAGTCAAACTATCATTATTTGCAGACGACATGATCGTCTACCTAAGTGACCCAAAGAACTCCACTAGAGAGCTCCTACAGCTGATAAACAACTTCAGCAAAGTGGCAGGTTATAAAGTCAACTCAAGCAAATCAGTGGCCTTCCTATACTCAAAGGATAAGCAGGCTGAGAAAGAAATTAGGGAAATGACCCCCTTCACAATAGCCACAAACAGTATAAAGTATCTTGGGGTGACTCTTACCAAACATGCGAAAGATCTGTATGGCAAGAACTTCAAGACTCTGAAGAAGGAAATGGAAGAAGACCTCAAAAAATGGGAAAACCTCCCATGCTCATGGATCGGTAGAATCAATATAGTTAAAATGGCCATTTTGCCTAAAGCACTATACAGATTCAATGCAATACCCATCAAAATCCCAACTCAATTCTTCACAGAGTTAGAAAGAGCAATTATCAAATTCATCTGGAACAACAAAAAACCCAGGATAGCTAAAACTATTCTCAGCAACAAAAGGAAATCTGGGGGAATCAGTATCCCTGACCTCAAGCAATACTACAGAGCAATAGTGTTAAAAACTGCATGGTATTGGTACAGTGACAGGCAGGAGGATCAATGGAACAGGATTGAAGATCCAGAAATGAACCCACACACCTATGGCCACTTGATCCTCGACAAAGAGGCTGAAAACATCCAATGGAAAAAAGATAGCCTTTTCAACAAATGGTGCTGGTTCAACTGGAGGTCAGCATGCAGAAGAATGCGAATTGATCCATCCTTGTCTCCTTGTACTAAGCTCAAATCCAAATGGATCAAGGACCTCCACATAAAGCCAGACACTCTGAAGCTAATAGAAAAGAAACTGGGGAAGACCCTTGAGGACATCGGTACAGGGAGAAAGTTTCTGAACAGAACACCAATAGCGTATGCTCTAAGAGCAAGAATTGACAAATGGGACCTCATAAGGTTACAGAGTTTCTGTAAGGCAAAGGACACCATCAAGAGGACAGATCGGCAACCAACAAATTGGGAAAAGATCTTCACCAATCCTACATCAGATAGAGGGTTAATATCCAATATATATAAAGAACTCAAGAAGTTAGACTCCAGAAAACCGAACAACCCTATTAAAAAATGGGGTACAGAGTTAAACAAAGAATTCTCACCTGAAGAACTTCGGATGGCGGAGAAGCATCTTAAAAAATGCTCCACTTCATTAGTCATTAGGGAAATGCAAATCAAAACAACCCTAAGATTTCATCTTACACCAGTCAGAATGGCTAAGATTAAAAATTCAGGAGACAGCAGGTGTTGGAGAGGGTGCGGAGAAAGAGGAACACTCCTCCACTGCTGGTGGGGTTGCAAATTGGTACAACCACTCTGGAAAGCAGTCTGGCGGTTCCTCCGAAAACTGGGCACCTCACTTCCAGAAGATCCTGCTATACCACTCCTGGGCATATACCCAGAGGATTCCCCACCATGTAATAAGGATACATGCTCTACTATGTTCATAGCAGCCCTATTTATAATTGCCAGATGCTGGAAAGAACCCAGGTATCCCTCAACAGAAGAGTGGATACAAAAAATGTGGTATATCTACACAATGGAGTACTATTCAGCCATTAGAAACAATGAATTCATGAAATTCTTAGGCAAATGGATGGAGCTAGAGAACATCATACTAAGTGAGGTAACCCAGACTCAAAAGGTGAATCATGGTATGCACTCACTAATAAGTGGTTATTAACCTAGAAAACTGGAATACCCAAAACATAATCCACACATCAAATGAGATACAAGAAGAAAGCAGGAGTGGTCCCTGGTTCTGGAAAGACTCAGTGAAACAGTATTTGGCAAAACCAGAACGGGGAACTGGGAAGGGGTGGGAGGGAGGACAGGGGAAGAGAAGGGGGCTTACGGGACTTTCGGGGAGTGGGGGGGGGCTAGAAAAGGGGAAATCATTTGAAATGTAAATAAATTATATCAAATAAAAAAAAAAGACAAAAAAAAAAAAAAAGAAAGTCTGAGTCCAAAAGGTTCCAGCTTGGGACTATTTCGATAACATCTCTGTGGTTATGTCAGCTTCCAATTTCTCCGACTCTAATCTCTTCCCCACATAGAGGCTTTGTGGTATTTCATGTGAATGCTAAAATGGACAACACTCCTAATGCATTTTCTTTTGTCCTCAAGTAAAAGTCCCTTGCGGTCTGTCACTGAATTCTTGCTCCATGCCTTTCTTTTTCTACAGTGTTAGAGCCTTTTGTGCTATGTGTACACTACCACCAGCCACAGGGAGGCTTGCAGATTCCTGTGTGGCTACAGGTGTTTCCTTCCTCCCAACTCTATACTCTTTGCTTTACCTAGAAGGTTCTCTCCTTCCATGGTGAGTCTGTTTTCTAAGCTCTAAATAGATTTTCTGCCATTCGCTACCTCATTTTCCATTACCACAGTATTTGCTTTTGTTAACTTTTGGAGACAGGGTCTCATTATGTACTCCAGGCGAACCTTGAATGTGAAATCCTTCTGGAGGAGTTACAGAGGTGAGCTCCTCTTCTCTGTAGCCTGGCTGGGCTGTCACTCAGAATGTAGACAGACTAAGATCAATCTCATACAGATCAGCCTGCCTGCCTCCTCAGTGCTGGGATAAGAGATCCAAGATTAGAGGTGCTTACCACCATGTCACACTCTACTACTGCTTGACCATGGACAAAAGTCCCACTGCACTGGACAGGAACCCTACATTTTGTGGTTGAAGTTACCATTGGCATTCCCTGCTCTTAAAAGTAATTGCAGAGATTATTATGGCAATTGGATAGCAGCAAATTCAGATGAAATTTTTATTTCAGGTAAAACTGGATTGGAGAACAGAACTTGGACTTCATGACAAACAGGCTTCTTGTTTCTCTTCTGCGTTATATGGGTCTTGCTTGCTTGCCTGACAGCTGAGGCTAGAAGGACCCAACTTGCGGCAGTGGTCTCAATGTGTGTGGGAAATGCCTTGAGCAGCCTTGGGAGAGATGAGGTGTTGAATATGAGCAACAAGCCTTCTCCAACTTGCCACAAAATAAAAGAAATACAGAACAATGTCAGTTTGTTCTTAAGATGTTAAGGAGACGTGTTTTCCATACATACTTAAAAAAGGAACAAAAGCTTGTCAGAAAAAAAACCTGTGCTCATATTTACTGCAGCAGTATTCACAAAAGCTGGTGATGTGGAATCTACTTTAGTGCCTATCAACAGATGAGTGAAAAAATAAAAGGTGGTATGGGTACACAGTGGACTAGGATGGAGTCATAAAAAGATAAAATACAGTCACTTTCAACACCATGGATGGGACTGGAAGACATTATTAAATGAAATACACTCAAGTACAATAAGCAGAATACTCGCCTTGGAACCCTGTAGCTGCTGAGGGCAGAACAGGGAGTCAATATGGGAGGCTGGAGAGAGCAGAGGGTGGGGTATACAATGGATTGGCCTGCGGGTACATTGGTAGTTAGAAAGGAGGGCTACACTCTGGGGCCCTACAGCAGAGGAGTGGATAGAGTCCACAAGGTTGTATCTCGAGAGCACTAGAAGAGGGGATTTTCAGTGTATTCACTATACAGATAAGATAAATGGTCATGGCAAGAGAGAGGCCTTCTCATTACCCAGTGTAACACGGATCAAAACACTGCTGTCCCATATAAGCACACTAATATTATATATAAATGGAAAAGGAAAAAAGTGTCCCCACAGATTTCTAATTTATGGACCAAAGTATAAATTCCAGGAGATGAATTCTTTTCATGCAGGCCACAGGACAGGTGGATCTCTTAAACATGGAAGTAAAAAGTGTTATGCCTCTATCCATTTTCTTTTAATCTAACTTATCACACAGCAGGTAGAACAATAGATGAGTCTGTCAGGAAGGGCATGCATGTTAATCAGATCCAAGCTTAAGGATGGAGGAAATGTCAACCTGACACTCAGATGTGAGCACTCTGGCGGAAAGAACGACCCCTGTGAATGACTATGGATTTTGCAATTTATGGAATGCTGTGGACCATGTCATTTGAGCCCAGGCCAATCTGTAATTGACCATCTTGACAGCCACAAAGAGCAGTCACCTGCATGTATCCAGAGTTTGGCTGCTGATTCAAAGTGACTTAGCTGCAGTGCATTGAGTGCTGTCATCCCTCCCAGCCCTTAGAGTTTACGATCCATACGACATTTGCAGGGGAGCTGACTTAAGAAGAAATCTCTGTTTGTGCTCTGGAGGGAACTTATTAATTCACAGTAAGATTGGTTTTGGCGTAAGTGATTTCAGGCGTGTGGGCTTGTATTCTTTTTCCATGGTTCAACATATCCCCTTGGTGTCAGTAGTATCTTTAATTGGACTGGCTCTATAAATCATGAAATGGTAAGGAGAAAATAATGGGGAGGTATGCTGAGGAGGCAGCAATATAAAAGGAATAGATCATATTTTTGAACAGTGAGTCTCATTTCCTTGGTGACTTGGGATGCGCCTCCTAGAAACGATATCGGCAATGCTTAGAGCTGACGATTGGTGCTTTCCAAATTAACACCTACTCAGACAGCGTGGCTCTGACGTGTGGAGGGGCTGTCTGCGCGCATCTCTAACAAGTTCCCAGGTGATGGGTATGCTGGAGTAGCAAGTACCCACATTACTAAATCAAAACACCAGCTCCCCAACTCTTCACATTTAATTTTATTCCACAGCATGTTTAAGGGAATGTTATTCTCAGGAAGATGTTTGGGATTAAAATAATTAAAAAAAGCTGGAAAGTACACACATTTATGTATCTCTTCATTAAATATATATCTGTTCGGCAAAAAATGTTAGACTCTTTTATACAAAAACAAAGCCAAACAAAACAAAACAAAATAACCCCAAACCCTTGTAAATTTTAAAGACCTAGAATAATTACAACGATGTAAACTTGGATGTCTGACAGCTTGACCACCCTGGAGAACCTGGGTTGTAGCAGGAGCCTCAGGGAGAAGGTGACGCGGAACTGTTGGCTAGCAACAGCAACCTTAGAGGCGGTTAGGTTTAGTCTATCAGAGATGGAGCAGGACTACTGACTTCATTTGTGCTTTCTGCTAAGGGCTGGGAGCTTGAAGAAATTAAGAAGGCAGGTCTGGGCTGGGGCAAGGAGAGGAAGCCCAAGGCTAGACAATGTGATAGAGGTTGGTCATGGTCACAGTGCAGACAAGGAACGGGCATGGACTCTGTGGGCTGTTTGGGAGACTTGATGCTGTAGAGAACTACAATGAGGATGCTGCTGCTACAGTGAGACCAAAGTGGACCAGGGCAAGGCCAAGGCAGAAAGGGAGAGGCAATGTGAAAGCAATCTCAACTCACATAGAGCTGATGATGTGAGGTGACCCTAGAGAGAAGGGGTAGGAGGCCTTTGGTCTTCTTATCCAGTAGCAGAGTCATTTTATCCAACCCTGCCCTTAGGCATTTCTCTTGGTTTAGTGAGCAAATATGGGACAGCTTGGGGCTAACTGGATTTTCTACTCCAAGCAAGAATGAAGGAAGGTATATGTCTGTAGCTGATTACAATGAGAGGACTCTGACTTTTTTACTAGAGGTGACTTTTGCTTATGACCCATTGCTGAGCTGTAGCAAAGGTAAGGGATCTACAACACTGAGTCAGGAAATAGATTCAAGGAGATGGTGAGATGCCAGAAAAGGGGGAGAGGAGTTGGGCTAAAAATGAGGCCAAAGTATGGGTTGACCTGCAGCTTCCCCTCCACTAAAGGGCAGTTGCAACATGTGGATGTGTTTGCTCTGCTCTCTGCTGATATCTAGGTTTTCCAGTTTGGGAGGAATGTGTCCGGGGCCCAGCCAGTTCAGTTACAGTCATAGACAAAGTCATAGTTGCTAGGCTCCTTGGGGATGGGTGGAGGTGCATCCGGGATCTGGATGTTTTCCAGGTCCAGCAGGCGAAGCTTGATCTCCATGCTCAGCAGGGTGTCCAGGTCATTGCGTGTCAGGTCACTCATCATGTCCTTGCCAAGCAGTGCATTCAGCCCATCTGTCCAGATGCAGTACTGGTGGGAGAGGAGGTGGCAGTGAACATCACTGATGATAATTATGGGAACGGCAATTACAGGCACTTAGTACACAGCATGTGCCGGCAGGTCTTAAGTGTTCATTAATACCCACACCCTCTCTATACCTTCTGTTTAACAGAAACAGAAACTTCTGTTATCATATGTTTTTCAAGTTAAGAAAACCAAAGCACAGAGGTTGAAGTGATGTAGGAAAAAATGGAGTGTGTAGGTTTTGAACTCAGGCAACCTGACTCTAGAAGCTTGCTGTTATGTGCAGTAGTGTTTCCAGAACAGGAAGAATTGGATTCCCTGATACTGCTAATTAAGATGTTGGTGGAATGTATCCCAGTATGTCTATGTTTAGCAGCAGGCCAAACATTCCCTTCCTTGATGTTTAACACAGTTCCCTGTTTAGTACCTAATACCTTCTTATCATATCTAATATTTAAGCATAGACATTGACAGCTCAGTTCCATCATGAAGCCAAGGTAGCATTTGTGTTTCTGAGCAAAATAATACCTAGAAAATAGCTTTCAGTTGCTCAGTGTTTGATAACTAAAATGGCTAACATCATTGGTTATCTTAGGAAGATGTAGGTTGACTGCCTGTCTGAACCTACTGTGTCCAGGTCTTAAATACCCAGGGCTTCTAGTGATTTATTCCTGGGGACATCACCTCTTTTGGAAAACATACACTGGACTATATTATTAAGTATTTTTGTTTTCTTTATAAAATAAATGATAGTCTTTGTCTCTTCAGTTGACTATGAGCTTCTGGGGAGAAGGAACCATATATCATTTATCAGAAAACCTGTATTGTTCTTTGCAGATTCCTCTTCAGAGGGCAGAGTTCTGCTCTAACTTCAAAAGAGAATCGTTACTGTATGGAGAAAGAGCCAAGAAAATGGCCTGCATGCTAGATGTTGTTTATTCACCTGTTAAGAGGTCCTTTCCCTATTTCAGACTCCATGCTGACAACTGTTTTGCTTCTTGCTGGTTTGTAACGCCTCCTAACATCTGTTCTAGATTCCATCTTTTCCTGTACTCTCTGGGTCAAGCTCCAATTCCAAATCCCAATGAGCCTACACACTGCATCTCTGGTCACCTCGGGTGTTCCCCACCATGTGATGGGAGATTTCAGCAGAAGCAGTAGATACCCGCGACCACTGTGATTCTATGGGAGTCTTCCACGATGCATGTCAACGGCATGGGTGTGAGCTATGCCTGAGGGGAGCAGCATTCCTCTGTAAAGGTTCCTTTCTACCTCAGCTGTGTGATCTCAGCCAACACATATAGCCCATCAAAACTCAGATGCACTGTTAAGACATATCTGGAAGCACTAGTATGCTCAGGAATATCTCAGACATTTGACCACATCTGTTCCCAAATACCAGCTAGAAATGATACCTAATTCCCTGCCTGGAGATTACTGATTTTGTTGGTCAGAGGTAGGAGAGTTCATTTACACCACAAGCTTCCCAGATCATTCTGACAAACATCCAGGTATGGGTGCCACTGAGTGCTGCTCCAGAAGGCCTCCACAGCTCCGGTAGCATGTCACAGTGCTCCCTAAGTCCTAGGACTACTGTGCTTTGAACAAAGACTTCCCAGCCTTGGCTACCTTCCTGGTACAGATTAACCTACACTAATATTGCTTTTGAGAAGCAGCAGGCAGTGACCTTTTCATCAAAAATTACATTGACCAATAAGCAAAAATCATGTACTACTAAATTTGAGTTGAAATTCTCAACACTAATTCATGATATATTTTATAGTAAAATCTCACTTTTAGCTCTGTTTTCAGAAAAGCCTAAAAATTATAACCGAATTGTGATAATTTTATCTCTTTACCAAGAATCTATTTGCTAATTTTGAAACTTCTTCTAAGTAGGCTTGATAGGAAAAAAAAAGCAGGAAACATACAAAGGGAATTTGGACTATGTTTTCCTGCCGGAAAGTCAGAAAGGTATCAAAGACCTAGGACCATGTCACTAGCATTCATAAGCCAACTTGGTGACATTTGTATTATCCAGGACAGTAACATGGATACCAGTAAGGACCACAACAACATACGAAGTCACAAATATGTTTAAATTTTGACATTATAATGATATTCAAACTCCAAACTTACTTTCTTTATCTTCTTTAGGACATGCTTATTATTTTAGAAATTGGTGAAGGAATCAAGTAGTTGTCCTGCCATCATGTGTTCCTATTTTAGGAACACAAGCAGTTGTTGAGACCTGGTTCTTTTTACATCCTCTCACCCATAAATAAAATGGGAATGACAGAACTGAGACAAAGCCTTTTGCAAACTCTAATAGAGCCAGAGTTTAGACAGCAATCAATCATCTGTGGATGCTAACCTTTACAAAACAGGCAAAGCAACAACAACAACAACAACAACAAAAAACCCAACAACAACAAAACACCACTGGGGTTACTTAAAGGCTGCATTTGAAACAGGTTAGACTTCTGACTACCAGGAACTCTTGGGAAAGATAGTGTAATGATGCTGCAGTTTGAGGTAGACAGAAAACTTGCCTTTCAAAGATGTCTGTTCCCAGAACCTAGGGAAAAACTTAAGTTATGTGAAAAAATTAAGGCTGATGTCAGTTGACTATAACAGAGAGAGATTATTTTAGATTATCTAGGTGACCCAATGTAATTCCAAGGGCCTTTAATGTCAGAGAGAAGAAAGTATCAGAAGAGTGAAAGACCTCACAATAGAACAGGAAGTGAGAAAGGTTTGCAGAGAGAACTCAAGTTGCCATTGATGCAACTGATAAAGACCAAAGGATGCAGGTGGTCTCTGAAGTAGTTTATCCTCTCTCTGTGTGTGTGTGTGTGTGTGTGTGTGTGTGTATGTGCATGTGTGCACGTGTGTACCACAGGGTAGGAGTGTTGGTCCTCTTCTTGGTCATTGCTGTGCATGACAGGATAGCTGGCCCATGAACTTCTGGGAACTCTTCTCTTGCCATCACATTGCAGAAGTGCTGGGCTGCAGACCTCGCTACGGTACCTGGCTTTTGCATGGGTTCTAGTTATCAGAGCTCAGGTCCTTACCTGTGGATAGCAAAGGCTTTGCCCTCCAAGCTATCCTTCCAGACCCTGTTATTAGCCTTTTCATTGTCAGATATTCAGTTTTGGGGGGCCTCTTTCCCTTCTGGATAGATTATCTGTAAAAAGAACCTTCTATTTCGTGTAGCAATTATGAAAATAAAGTGATACTAGATATGCAAGTAAGTGTCTTGAAGAAATTGAAAGTTCTTATAAGCATATATAGTCTATAAGAAGTGGCAGCTATGTTTTTTTTTTTAAAAAAAAAAAAAGCTTGGCAGTTGTAGAGCATTTATCCTTATCTGGAATTAATGCACACACTGGGGAAAATAGCTTGGCACTGACTTAAGTAACAGCCCAACTTCTAATTTTGGTTGTTTTCTATGTCTCTTCTATATCTTAGATATGTTGGCCTGTTCATAACCACAACTTTATTTAAAAACAGAAATAGGAAGATATGGCATCTATTTTCAGAAAGATGAAGACAAAGTCTTACCCTTCTGCAAACTAAATGTCAAGTGACACAGAATTATATTTAAGTACCATTCTAAATGCAGGATTTGTGTCTAATCTTTCCTCTTTCTTTGGGATGGATAATTTTATTCAAAACCTTCAAACCAGAGAAAACCAGACACTAAATACCTTTTAAATGAACTCAATCTCCTCAGGGAGATGAGAACAAAAGTCAGATTCTATTAAAATGTTCCCATCTTTCTAAATGTTGTTTGTGCAGTTACATGCAAAACAAAAATCTGAATGGTATTATCTAAAAATAAAGTTTCAAGCATGATGGTGGGGGTCTAATTTACAAGAGAAAAAGTTAAATCAACCATAACTGCTACTTTATTTTACAAATGCATTTTCTTAGACTTATGCTAAATATTTTAAATATAGCTGACAGTGTGCTTCAAGAAGAGGAACAAATTATACATATAACAAGATGTCAAAAAGGAATGAAAGCATCTTGGAAATAAAATTCCAACAGCAGAGACAGCCCTAAAAACCTCTTAAAATAGCTTAAAGAGACTTGGTAGAGAAACTACTTCATCAGATGGTCCCAGGAATAGAGAAACCAGTTTATCTGGAGAGGCTCTGGAGAAAAAAATTAAATATTCAGTATGCATCAAAGCCAGAGCCAGGGTTTCCTCTGCCTCTGGATTAGTTAAGACTTTGCTGAATGTGAGTCATTTGCACATCAATTTTCTTTAAGACCAGTCTAGAGTTTAGACTTTGAATATCCCCCGAACGCTCATGAAAAATGAAAAATATTTGGAGATGCTGGACTTCTCAGGAGGTGAGCCCAGTGGAAGGAGTTAGGAACTCAGATGGTGCTCCTGAAGGGGAAGGGGAGCACTGGCCCTTCCTTCCTCTTTTCCTCATTGCTGCCTTGAAGCAAGCAGTGTCCTGAGCCATGCACACCTGACACGAAAGGCATCTAACCACAGACTCAAGCCTCAGAAAGTAGAGTCCAATGTAAACTGTCATTCCAAGTTACATGCAAACCTCGAGCATTTTGTTACAGTCGCAGAAGGAAAGTGGGCCAACGCATGGCTTCCACTTCAGCTGCTAAGAAGTTTGAGCCGTGGTAGCTGGTGGTTTTCTGGGACGTTTCTGCTCAATGTCAACGAGCCACCCTTCTACTCATGATTTTTGAAAGCAGGTTTCTTCAAGTGATGTTTATTCTATTCTAGAATTCTGCTTCTTTCTCTCTCATCCATTAACCAGTTAAAGACCTCTTACCTCATGCTTATCAGGAGCAATGAAATTCAGCTGGCAATTTGAGTCATATAAGATGGAGAAAGCAAGTTCAAGCACCTCCTAGGAGAGAATGAAGAAGCATCCCATTAGACAAAACTGGTGTTTGAGCTGAACCATGGAACATGGCCTCTCTTCCGTTTGGAGACGAAGAGCAACCATGAAGCTGGCCAAAGGAAGGGGTGCAGTGCTCCAGGTTCCCAGCATGAGTCCTCCTTGGCATTCAGCACAGGCCTGCATGGACCACCTCGCTTTTATAAGAACACAGGCACAAGCTTTATCACTGTCTTTTTATGGGGTAGGGTTTTGAGAGAGCGATGGCACATGCCAACATTGTATCTCCCTTCCAGGAATATAGAAAGGTAGTGAACTCTTTAATTAGCAGTGTTAAGGGTGGTCAATTTTAGTGACCATTCACTGACAGAAACCCATAGAGAATTGGATCTTCCTAAATATAGATGCTACTTCAGAGGTAATAAGACTTCTGAGTAAACCCTATTCTGATAGCTATCTTTGGATCTTTGTACCACTGTAAGCAAAGCGTATACACATCCAAGACTTACCCACTGAGGCTACAGGATACCAAGGAGAAGCATGGACGTCAAGGTCAGAAGACATTAAATTACCAATGTGAACTTACTGAGTGCAGATTATGAGCCAGACCTACAGTGCCAAGGACTAAAGGACACTTTCATTGCATTGTGGCTGGATACATTTGGCTAACATACCCAGTGCCATGCTTATTACATAAGGAATATAAAACATTTCCCAGAGCTTGTGTTGTACCCATACTGGGAACCACGATCACTCTACTGGTTTGAGAAGTCAGCAGAATGGAGCCCTTGGAAGGGCCAATAACTCACATCACACCCGACTGGCTTCTGATCTGGAGGGAAGGATCAAAGGTTTCCATACCAGCATTCTGCCTGTGATAATGCATGCTCTAGCACACTTCCCTTCACCTCTCTCAGGTGCCACTGATCTCGGCCTCTGCCCTGTTAGGATCTGGGAGTAACACTGTTGAGAAGTTGACTGCAAAGAACGCCAGACCTCTCCGTATCATGTCCTATCCAATATCTGTGAGAGGATATGCCTTTGGCAGTGACTCATATCACAATGCCCCAGAAAGAATATTTCAGATGAGTTAACGAATTCTTCCAAAATAAGCCCCGAAGACCAGGTGTTCACTGGAGCCAATCAGAACACAGCCTACCGTCAAGTTCCTCTGACTCTCACGGGATTCTCTGTCTGGCTCACCTCCAGTTGTCCTCTCTCTAGGAGGGGGTAGCTTTGCACTGAATCTAGACAGTCATGTAGCTCACACTCAAAGGGGCCCCTCACCCCACCAGAAATAGAAACCCTGGAAGGAAAGGACTCTGAGTCATGGATGTTCGCCCACACAAACTCCCCTCTCCATTTCTTAGTCACTTTCTCCCTCAGTCATCCATTGAGGCTTCAGTGACATTATGCAACAATCACAAAAGCAAGCAAGCAAGCAAGCAAGCAAGCAAGCAAGCAAGCAAGCAAGCAAGCACATTTTCCATTGAGTTTGGCATCTGTTTCCATAACACTATCTCAAGGCCTTTAAATTTATAACCAAAACAGTGATAGTTATAGCAGTGTACCATAAATTGATGTCATCTTTAAAAAAAGCCAATATAAAAAAAACCAAACAAAAAACCACATATCAGCAACCATGAATCCACTCCTGGGAGTATTTAAAAAAAATCCCCAAGCAAGCCAAAGTTACATATTATTACTTGTAGGAAAATTATGAGAAATTAAATCTCTCCTGCTTCTTTGGGTATTAAGGAAATCACAAATGGTGAGATAATTATGAAGGAGAGTCTAATGTGAAATGAAAAAAAAAAACCTAGAAGAAATGTGCCTATTGATCCAAGTTGTGATAATGCAGCCTGTAGTCAGAGATTGGAAGTGAGCATGTGAAAAAAAAATGACTATTGGGTGCTTGGCCCATGAATCATTATGTCCTCTTAAAGTATGTTTCTGATAAAATTGTTCTGGATTAGAACTGTTATAGCAATGACTTTGTCTTTATTGATCTGATAGTCATTCGTTGGAAGGACTCTGACTCATACTTGAAAGACTGGAGGACAAGGAGTGTGGCTTTGCAGTGGGACTGTGGCTTCAAGGAGGTCCTTTTGAAAACAAACAGGACGAGGACAAGGTGAGTTTCACCAAGGTCTTTCTGCCCAACCCTGTGCAACAACAGTGACAACAGCTGGTGTGAACAGCACCCAGCCCAGACGCACAGCCTTGACTAGGTACTGAAGCCAGTGGCAACCAGGATGTCGGAGCTGAGATGGTTTCTCTTTTGCAGAGAGCCAGAAGGCACCCAGGAAGAGGCACGATGACCTTGGGCGTTGCCCTCCTTTGGCATACACCTCTCAGGACAGGAAGGAGGATCTCAGCTGTCATGACCTAGATTCCTGATAAATACAGGCAGGAAATGGGAAATTTGTGAGAATGTCAATTCCCACTCTAATCTTCCCAGGGCTGCCTAGGAGGGGTGGGAGGAATTCATTCTCTGAATGGCATGCCTGCATGAAAGGGTGCTATCATTTTTAATGGGTTTTATTGACGTCCCTGGGTTGCTGTCACTGAGTCATTTGCTGAAGGTCGACTGCCTTTCCTCCACTTTAAGAAGGGAGGATGCAGAGCTGGAAGCAGCGGCACCTCCCAGGCCAACTCTCCAGAAGCTGCCACCTGTCCAAAGTGCTCATAAAGGAGACAGGCTCCAGATGGCAGCCGAACAGGCTGACACTGATCTTGGGCAGTGTCCCCTTCTAGGCCTCCTAACACACACACACACACACACACACACACACACACACACACACACACACACGCACGCACACACTCATGCACGCACGCACGCACGCACGCACGCACGCACACACGCGCGCGCACACACACACACACACACACACGCACACGCACACGCGCGCACACACACACACACCACCCACAGGTATCTAACACCTCAGGGCTTTGTTGTCCACTGTTAAAGGTCTTCTGTTCCTTCTGGAATTATGTGAAAAGCTAGATCACCCAGCAGCTCATTTCTGCCCTGTTCCACTGAGGCACAGGACTTCTTTGCTTTGTCTAGGAAAGGCTTTGAATGGGCCTGGATGTGGAGAGAGAAGGAACAAGAGAGGCTGAACAAGCCCCCACCTGCTGAGGCCTCTGCAGTCATAATCTCACATTCAGTCTTGTCGCTCTGGTAACTGAGAAGACATTCAGAGTCACAGATACTCAAGAGAAACAGTACCTTAGCATAAGGAGGAATTTGAGCATTCAGTTTTTCAATGGTAAATAATGGACTGACAATATGAGAATAGACATATATTTATACAACTTGCCTTTAGTATACAGTGTTGGCTGTCATTTTTCATATCGCTTTGGGTAACAACACAGTGACCATTTTCCCCAAAGCGCATTGCACTATGTGGGTTCTCCAGATATCCAGTCACATTAAGAGTAAGTATTTTGATGAAAGATACACAAAATAGTTTGTCATATGTGTGGATGTTAAATATGACCACAGCCATAGTAGTAGATTTCAAAGCTATTCATTTACACACCTATGAACTTGAGTTTCTATGTTAAAAGAAGAAAAAGCTGTCTCTTATTCATTTAATACAGAGACTGCCCTTTTCACAAAGGTAAACTTCTCCAACCTTCTGGCTCAAGTTTATGTGAACAGCTCGACAGTTTTCCAAAGCAGTGACTTTGCCTAGTCACGCTTGCGACACTGGCAGAAGCTGCTCCTTCCCATGAGGATGTGCACCTGGGAGAAACTTGCCTGCTCAATACCTGGTGGATGTCATTTTAAAACACAGCTCGGGCGACATTTCCTCTCAGATTTCCCTTCATCACCTTTGTTTTTATTTGCGTTTGTTTTAGACACGTGATAGATAAATTATGACTATGTTCATACATAAATCTTAATCCACTGGACGCCCAGAACCAGGGCTCGACCATACTAATCTCTGAATTTCTACCACCTGGCAACAAAGAAGATGCTCAATCCACTCAATGAATTAAAGATTAATGAAGTCAATCAAACAGTAGGATATTTAGTTAAAATGAGAACATTTAAAATGGTACATCAAATTCTGGTAGAATTTGCTTCTTATCTTGGTTATCACAGAAGTTGGGCTCCGTGAAGCAGACAGGGAGACATAGAGAGGCAAAGCAAGGAAAGCAGGCTCCTTGCAATGGTAGCACTTCTCACAAGACACTGCAAGGAGAAATGGTGGGAGGGCATGGGGGTGGGTATCGAAGCAGGACCAATAGGGGAAAGGGGAGGGGACCCGGAAGCCCCTCCCACCTCGGACTCCGCTCATCCTGAAGGAATAAGGCAGTTACTTTCCCTTCCTCCACACATGATCTTCTGTCTTTCTATGATGTCCATTTCTTTGTCTGAGCCAGAAAATGAACTCTGTAATCCCTAGAGGACTACTAACAGTCACACTACATTTCTTTCTGAGCATGGAAACACAGTAGTTTCTCTTACAGGAAATATATTCATATTTGAACTTCTAGGATCCACTGAAGTCTATGTTTTGGTAATGTTGGATGGCTGCCTGGCTACAAGCCTCCTGACTAGGGAGACAAGCTCCAAGAACATCAAAACAGTGAGAACTGACAATCCCTATTTCCTTTAAAATTGAATCCTTATTCCCCTGTGACAATTCAAATGTCATGAAACTCTACTGAAAGAACCCCATAATTCTTGTCTCCATAGACATTTTCCTATTGTACTAACCTCTGTTAAATATTTTAGACTCTAGTTCTGCAGTTCTCAACTGGTGGGTCACAACAACTTTGGCAAACCTCTGTCTCCAAAGACATTAACACTATGATACAGAGCAGTAGCAAAATTGCTGTTATGAAGTAGCAACAAAAATAATTTTATAGTTGGGGATCCCCACAATATGAAGAACTGTATTAAAGGGTCTCAGAATTAGGAGGGCTGAGAGCCACTGCTTTAGTTCCAAGAGGTTGAGCCGCTTTTGCCCCATTACCATTCTTTGTGAGAACTCATCAGATCTCTGAAGGTCAGTACTGACTGACTAAATATGCAGACATGCACACTGCAGAAGAAACCTCAAGGGAAGGGGCAACCATCTTGATATTGCCATCCTATGGCACAGTAAGACTAAATCACGATGAACACAGTCTCTTGTTTCTGGATGCTAATACCTAAAATGGCCTTGTTCAGCAGTTTACCTCATGGAGAGTTTTGCTGCACAAAATCTCAGAATCTGTTCCATAGCTGCAAACACTATCTGAAGAGCTAACACTATACCTTGGCTTTTGGACACCAGACTGGTGGTCCTGCTGTAGGCATGCTTTGGTTAACTCTTCCTTGAAACTGCAGATAGCCCTCTCTTACCCATAAGTCTCAAAGGGGGTGGCAGTGTCTTTGGGTTCTGGAAAAATAGTTGTGAGTGTGAAGCTGAGGAAGAATGGTAGCTTTGTTTCTGGTTTTGACCCTGTCTGAAAAAATGAGGTCTTTGGATACTGATAATATCATGAGGAAAGTAATTCTCAAGTATATGCGAATGTCAGAGCCAGGCTGATGGAACATTGCATGAGGCTGGAAATGGCGGGAGTGGCTGGAACACCTGGTAAGCACAAGGACGCAGCTTCCACTTACAGACAAGTTTACCTATTTACAGAAGTATACCCTACCCACCCGTACGCTCAGATAACCCTACAGCAACTATCTACAGTCCATCCCTCCATTCAGTTTTTTAACGACATCCTGAAAACAATGAAAACACCAGCACCTTAGGAAAGATTATTTGCTATTTTGTTTGTGAATTTGCATGCAGTCTGAAAAAAGGCGGACAAGTACACATGTATAATGTGTTCTCGAGATCTTGTCTCCACACCTGGAGTCTCTCTCTCCTTCTCTCCCTATCCCTTTATCAGGCCACAGCAGAATCAGATTCCTTCTTCTTTTCCACTTGAGCTTGGCTGAGCTTTCCCCTGTTTTCAGGTTCATTATCTTAATTTCTGTTCACTTCTTATTAAACTTCTTGCCTTTTATAGAATTTATGACAGGGACACTAATACTTTTGGGACATGCTTCTCTTCTAAGCACCTAATAGAAATGTCCTTATAAATTATGCTTCTGTTGTATCCAGAGAAGTTGTTTTGTGAATTTTATTTACTTTGAGATGCAAATTTCTCTTGGGATTTTTTTAAAAATTATTGGTTATTTAGAAGTGTATTCTTAAATTTCCAAATATTTACATTTTGGTTTTCTATTTTTTGCTATTGGTTTCTACTTTAAATTTCCAATGACCCAAGAATATGCTTTGCAATATTATTGTTCTGAAAAAAACCCCAAGATTTCAGTTTTGTCATGATGAAAACCAAATCACACACATTTTATGACTCAGTGTGTAAACTGGTGAATGTTTTTATGAGCTCAAAAGGAACGCGTATTGTCTTGCTGGCTAAAATATTCTATTAATGCCAATTTGATCAAGTTGATTAATGATGCTATTCATAGCACCAGTACCAATCTGATTGGCCTTTTCTTGATCTCTATTGGTTGCTAAAGTCTGTTTTGCTCTGTCAGTATCTGGACTTACGTATTTTGAAGCTTCTTGTTAAGTGTACATGTGTGTGAGGTAAGGTTATTGTGTCTTTTGGGAAAAATAGCTCCTTGATAATCTCCTCTCTTCTGAGGTCTGATTTGTATAAGGTTAATAGAGATAGCTCAGCTTTCTTTAGATTAGAATTAGTATGGTGTGTCTTTCCCATCTAATACTTTAAAGTTATATCAGAAGTAGTTTTCTTACAGACAGCATATAGTTCTTAATTTAATGAAAATCAATTTGTAGTCGCTGTGCCTTTTCCGTGTTTCCACTGCCAGCCCAACAGCTCAGGAACAGCTTTGCCCAATCACTATCCAGCCACTTCCAGCATCTATACATGAGGTGCCACCTGGGGCCCTATGGGAACGAGGCTGGAGCAGGAGCTGGCGAGCCCCACAATGTCTGGTGATCGACAAATATCTGTGTTCCCTGAATCAGACAACCTTTCCAAATGGATAGGGACATCCATAGAGCTATGAAGATCTGAGGTATAAACTCTCCTCAATTCCCCAGTTGCTACCTTTATAGCTATCCAGTGTTCCCCAGGCCCTGGTACCACCGCAGTGTGGGCATCCAAGAGACATCTGCCTGGACATCCCCAAGCCTAAGTGGTCTGCCCTGTGTAAGGTCAGGAGCATTTCACTCTCTAGCAAGAACCTGCTAGGAAAACCCAATGCAGCCTTTTGAACACAGGTGCTGCTAAGCTCTGGAAAATCCCACTGCTAAGAGCACCGACCCCATGTCTAGCCTCACTCCTGTGTCATCATTGTTACTCCTGAGGTGGCCTATCCTTTCGTTATGTACAGGTCTCTGTTTCTTGAGCTGTGGTGATATTTTTTGTTTTGTTTCTTCTTTTTTTTTTTTAAATTAAGTTTGCTCAACCCATTACAATGTATATTAAGTAAATACACTTTGATCATTTGTAATAAAAATCAGTCTGAAAATTGTCTCTTAATTAATGTACGTGCTGCTTATGGCGAATGTGATCAGTGGCGTGTTTAGATCAACATAAGCATGTTGATAACACCATCTATTCCCGCCCCTTCCCTTCTGCCTTCCTTTTCAGTGTGCGTGTGGCGATTGCTCCTGCCTGTCTCCTTAATTCAGCTCCCATTTGCTCCGCGTATCCCGTCGCTTTCACACTGCAATACACTCCACTGTGATCTTACGTGTGAACACGTGCCATGGCTTTTGTGTGGCTGACTTAAAAAAATCAATATTTTTATTTTATCTTCCCCTTTGCTTTCTCTGATACTACTCTTGCGTCTACTTTGATCTAAGTTTCTAGTCCTTATCATGTCTATTCTGTCAGAACCAATTCATTTGAACACTTCTTGCATAATGTTGACTTTTTCTACTGTAGCCGACAACATTATACATCATCGTTATTGCTTTCCAATCCGACAAGTTCTCTATCTGTGTTGTTCTGGTAAAAGGCAAATGATTTACACAGTCTAAAGGGAAACCAGAGCTCTGACCCTGATGACTGTCCTGTTTCTGTAGACTACCCCATCTCACCCTTCTTTTTAGGGTAAGAGGAGGCATGCCTCTAATTTCTATGGAATCTATTAGGTAATACAGAATGACATAGTGAGGTCTTTAGAGTGATAATTCATGTTACTATAGCAAGAATATTTTTTGTCTTACATGGATATGTATATGTGGTATGTATGGATGTTCACATGCCTGGGCTCACATTGGTGTGCTTTCAACTACACATGCATGTGTGTAGATCTGTAACTGCAGGCTCAAAGTTGACATTAGGCGTCTTCCTAGATCATTTTCCATTGTACTTACTGCCCCAGGGCCTCTCCCTAAACCTGCCACTTTGTTCAGCTTCTTAATATAAGGAGGAGAGTGACAGTTCTCCAAACGTTCACGTGCTGGGCTGTGGTAGGAAACTTCTCTGAACGTATTTTACAGAATCCCCAGTTCAAGTCCTGGCAGACTGCTCTGCTGCCAGCCATCCCGCCCCCAGCCCTCTGGGTTAGCCTCTTCTGTTGTCGATGTCGGCGCATGGCTTCCTGCTCAGCTCAAGTGTTATCTAACCAGGAACCTTTAGGGAGCTGAGCGAAGTCTGTGCTCTCTGAGGCTGCAGATGCAACACCTGACATGTGAAACATATGGCAGTCCCTGCTGCTGTTGAAGGAAGTCAGCACCGTAAGAGGCAAACCATGAAATCTGAGATTGTTGCCACAGTTCAGAATGCTCCTCGGAGTCTATGCACAATACAATCCTCGTCTTTTTGACATGGACACCCCCACAGGTGTTAGGCAGCAGATTACCCAGACCATAGTCTCTCCAGCATTCCTTCGTATTATTATGCTTGTCATTGGAGCACCTTATAGGCTGGTGCTCCAAAGAAGGAACACATGTGGACTTGAGTTGAATTATATCTTTATAACACAAGCAGCAAGGATTTGCATATCAGCATCCTCGCCTGTATCTTTCCCTTCTGACATCTTGAACAATACCTTCACAGTACCTTTTGTTTTCTCTGAGCATAACTGTGTGCAATGACCTTTTATCTTCATTTGAAATCAGAACACAGGTATTATTTTTGTTAATGCTGATTGATAAGCAGGATAGATAGTTTTATTCATTCCTTTTAGACACTGTTTTTAGACTCAAAATAAATGATCGACTCATGCCGCATTTGGCATCTAGAGCAGCCAGGCAAATCTAGACTTTGTTTTGTTTTGGTTTTGAGACAGGATTTTGCTGTGTGGTCCAGTCTGGCTTGTGATTTGTTTTCTTGCTTCATCCTCCTTCGTGCTAGGATTGCAGGTGTGTACTGCCACACACAGCCAAATTGTTTTGTTGATGTAGCATATAACATACAAGATGCATGGGGTATACATAAAGAACTGGATCCTTAATGGACCCTCTGACCTAGAAACAAACAAAACAATGTGGACCATCATGATGAAAACTTGTTGGTAACCTAAAAAGAGATGAGGAGGAATGCTGCATTGTTCATGTTATCTAAGCATGTACTCCTGGGAACTGTTCATGGTACCCAAGCATGTATTCCTGGGCATTGTTCATGGTACCTAAACATGTATTCCTGGGTACTGTTCATGGTACCTAAGCATGTATTCCTGGGCATTGTTCATGGTATCTAAGCATGTACTTCTGGGTACTGTTCATGGTACCTAAGCATGTATTTCTGGGTACTGTTCATGGTACCTAAGCATGTATTCCTGGGCATTGTTCATGGTATCTAAGCATGTACTTCTGGGTACTGTTCATGGTACCTAAGCATGTATTTCTGGGTACTGTTCATGGTACCTAAGCATGTATTCCTGGGAATTGTTCATGGTATCTAAGCATGTACTCCTGGGTACTGTTCATGGTATCTAAGCATGTATTCCAGGGCATTGTTCATGGTATCTAAGTATGTACTCCGGGGTACTGTTCATGGTACCTAAGCATGCATTTCTGGGTACTGTCCATGGTACCTAAGCATGTATTCCTGAACACTGTTCATGGTAACCAAGCATGTATCCCTGAGCATTGTTCATGGTACCTAAACATGTACTCCTGGGTATTACTCTTCTTTAAGCTTCATTTGGATACTTTAGTCTACGTAGTGTTTTCTAATATCCTTTGACTTGTGAGGCTGGTGTCCTCCTGTCTTGGGCTTCCCTGAGGCTCCGTGAGGGCATATAGGGAGAGGGACTATACACACGAGGCGAGAAGCAGGCTGCAGAATGGACGAAGAAGAGAGGAGGAGGCTCATACAAAGACAGAGGGAGGGTAACCATTGTGCTTTCTAAGGTTGGAAGTAGACAGAGAGTGACAGGAGAGAACAGGCTCTAGAAAAGTGATTGTGCAGAGAAAGTAAAAGCACCAAACAGGGAAGGAATCGATCAGGAAAGAAACAAGGAGAGCTGAGATGTGCAACCTTACATAAAATACTTTTCAGTTCCATGGTGAATCGTCCAATACATGCATAAGTGAAGGGTGGGATTACTCTAATGGCTCACTGGAGAGACAGACATTACGGGGAGAGACATTTAGAATGGTCTAGAGAATCATACCTTGTTCTGTTTAAGGGCACCTTTCTCTTTCATATGAGGGCAGTCCTTCCCCGTCACCACTGCTTTGATATCTGCCACCGGCACTGCAATCATAAAAATAAAAAAGTTACGACATCACTGGAAGCTTCAATGTCAGTAAAGGAGTGAATTTGCTACCATGGTTGGCACCACCTGAAGCCACTGCAGAAAGAAAAAGGCAGAGATGTGACAAGAGGAAAAGAAGTCAGGCAGTGTTTAGAACCAGGTACTTGAGCATATTATGTTTTGGTAAAATGTATCTCTAGCATGGTATTTCCATAAATATAATCTGGTTCACTAAAACCTGAAATAATCCCCATGGTGGTCGTGTTGTAAGCGACGGGGTTATAACAGATGCAGCAGTAGGTAACAGTGCTCATTACAATATGCGAGGTTCTAACACTGACATTGTAAGGGCTTCTGAGTCCCAGGAGCAATGCCAAGCTTCACATGTATTGGTATTTCTAGCCATAGCATTTGCACATATGGTGTTTGTTTCTCAGGGTTGGATAAACAGAGTAAGAGGATCCATCTCAGATCACCAATCTGACTCCAAACAATTCTGAACTTTCTTTCCAAATTGCTCCCTTTCCCAAATCATGAACTGTCATAGCAGTTCAGTAAGGTTTGGTTGTCCTTGTTCAACAGGCATTGGAAATAAACTCAATAAAATAAAGGATACCTTCCTTTCTTACTGAGCCTTTAGAAAATAATGCAGTTAGAGAGAATGATGCTATATTATGGCTTGCTCGGGAGTAGGAAGAAGATAAGAAACAGGAAAGGCTCGGCATTCAAAACACTCTTTAAAATTAAATAAGAGAGAAAAGGATGAGTAGTGTGGCCCAGACTCTTGATTTAAAAAAACACAAACAAACAAACAAACAAAAACAACTAAAAAACACTAAGTTATTCATCCTTCTGCAATCCCAAATTGTTCACTCCCACAATGACTGTGAATCTAGCTGCACACGCTGCCTAGCTTGGTTTTACTAAAAGGGGGGTTGTAAGCAACCGGTTTCTTACACTTTCTTATAGGAGAACTTAATGGCAGATTTCATAGTTAAAGCTTGCACACATTCACTAAACAAACTGTAGTGTGGATAACAGCAAAATTATAAAGTTATGGAATATTAAAACAACAGTAAAAGCTAATTTCCCAGGAACACTAAGACTCTGCCTAAGTCTGGAAAACACAGCCAGAGCTCTCGAGCCCAGAGAAGGGAGCATGCTATGAGCTTTCATCTCCGGAGGCTTTGCCAGAATCTACTTCCTAACGTCCACTTCCCACCACGTGGCCTGATTCTTGCATTCAGTTTCGATATCAATATCTGGCTACTCCTCCTTCTGGGTGCAAGAAGACTATGCTTCCCAGAAACTTGTACAATTAATTAGCTGGGGTTTTGTGACTAGGTAAGAGGAAATACTTATCTAGACTAAGGGGCTGAAGTTCTAATCTTCCATTTCTTCTTCTTGTGTTCTATTCAGATTTTGCAGTCATGTCTGTATGTCAAAAGGGAGATTAGCTTGTGGCCCCAAGTGACTGGAAGGGTCCTTCATCAACTTAATGGGTGAGGTGTGGATTGCTGTGCACACTAGATGAGGGGCTGTTTGCTCCTGCACCATGGGGTGGCTCCTGGTTCAACCCTAAGGCTCAGCTGCCTTTTCCTTTTGGCCCTCTCCCGATGTCCTTTGAATAGGAATCCTATAGATGGGTGTTATAAATCCTGAGCCTATCTTAAACACAGACTTCAGGTTTTAAAAGTCCATTTTCATAACCAAGGGCTAGCTAGCCTTGTTGCCTCTGTGGTTGATCTCTCTGCAGGGCATACTTGAGCTCTTGGGGAAGTTGGTTACATTTGCAATGAAGACATTGAAGGGAATTTTACAATCTAATTAGCAAAACAATTTATAAAAACTTCCTAAAGCTTCACCTGGAGTTGAAAATCACAAGTACCTTGTAGAAAATTCTTTGTTATAAGATGTGAAATGTTTAATGTACTCCAGTATCCATTCTCTACAAAAGTCAGCTACCCCTTGGCTTTGAAAACATGTCGAAGGTGACAGGAAAATACAATGCTGCTTTGGATTGTCTTTTGAATCCTTAATGCAAAGGCTTCACAGGAGAAAATCTCTTTTCACTGGATATTGTGGCTATACATATTTTATATTTAAATATCCATTGTCCTTTTTCAGGGAGATAAGCTGCTGTGTCGCTAATGGGATTATGACTAAAAAGAAAACACAAACTACTAAAAATATCATCATTTTGAAAAGCTGTTTTTTCTTTCTTTCTTTCTCTTTCTCTCTCTCTCTCTCTCTCTCTCTCTCTCTCTCTCTCTCTCTCTCTCACACACACACACACACACACACACATACACACAGCTTTTCTCTAGATGCACTGGAAGATTAAACACGGGGAGAACTGAAAATAATGACCTCTCTAGTCCACACAGAAACAACAGGGCCACACTCACACAGTAGGGATTTCCTAAGGATTTCAAAGCCAAGCTAGCTTTGTAATTTGTTCTTTCTACATAGGAGAAGGATAATGCAGTTGGGCACAGAGCTAGGAGAAGCAGGAGGTCACCAGGGAAGGACGTGGAACCTTTATTCCATGGCACATCTTCATTTTTCATATTTGCTCAATTTGAGAAGCATTGGGCAGATGTGAATCCTAAGGTTCAAAATGAAGAATTCCTTACACAATGTCACACAGGGACAACTCTGGTCTTAGTGTTCCATGCTTCCTTACTAGGCTCCTGTCCCTTTGTGTTTGGAAGGTTTAAGGACCTGCATCATAATGAAATTCATCCTATAAACAGTCACCAAACACCTGACACTATTATGGACAACAAGAAGTGCATACCAAAAGGAACATGCCATGGTTGTCTCCAGAGGGTCCTGTGATAGCCCCATACCCATACAGAGGCAGATGCTAGCAGCCAACCATTGGTCTGGGTGTGGAGTCCCCAGTGGAGGAGTTGGAGGGTGGTCTAGAGGAGCTGAAGGGGTTCACAGCCCCATGGGAAGAACAATGATGTCGGCCACCCAGATGCCCCAGGACTCCCAGGGACTAAACCATCAACCAAGGGGTACACATGGTTCCAGCCAAAAGTGTGGCAGAGGAATGCCTTGTTGGGCATCAGTGGGAGGAGTGGTCCTTGGTCAGGTGAAGGCTCAATAAATGCCCCAACAAAGGGAAATCGAGGGGGGAGGAGGTGGAAGTGGGTCGGGTGGAGGGGCATATACTTGGAGGCAGGGGGTGGGAGGAGGGGTTGGGGGGTCTCTGGGGAGGGGAGAACTGGGAAAGGTTTTACCGTTTGAAATGTAATGAAGATTATATTCAATAAAATAAAAATTTAAAAAAAAGAAAAAAATGAGACCAGCCACAAATAAGGGCTTCTCTCAAACATTTGACTCCTTAGTCTTTCAAGACTCCTAGTATCTTGCAAGAAACCCTAATTATGATTTAAATGACAAAACACAAATGTGGCCACTATGATGAAAACACTTTCAGCCTTTTTTCCCTGGGGGACATCAAGAGAACTCATCTTCAGGAAGAGCTCTAAGCCTTGAGTCCATGTTTGAAGACACTGCTGTGTGCAGATATCCTCAGTAGAAGCTTTTGTGGCAAGATACAGGATGAAGGCAGTCTGTTCCAACAGTTAGGACAGAGCCTGCTTCCTAAGCTAGCACATCAGCCTCAGCACTGAGGATGGGCCAGACCTTGCCTTTGCAACCAGAGAGGCTTGATTAACCTCCTGTTCTACCACATTGGGCTGGCTCCAGATCAGAGTCTCAGATCATTTTTAGTCCAGGCAGAAAAGAAAAATAGTGAATTACAATTGGCCATGGAGCTGTTTGGCTGCCTGCAAATACCTTCATCTTACTGTTTACTAACTCATGGCTGTCAACTAGCTATACTTACTGCTTCTCTCCCTCACTTTTCTTACCTATAAAATATGGATGGAATGTCCCTTCAGGTTGCATAGCAGATAACTTATGTAAGCTCTGAGCACAGTGCCTGGCATACCTTATGCACTTAGCGTATGTCATCAGCCATTATTCCTATTACTATTAATCTGCATTAATTCTCTCAGTAGATGGAGGGACCCGGATTCTTCTCTGTGCTTCCATGACCCAAATCCCCCACTTTGCCTGGCTGTCAGCTGCTCTCTTCATCCTGGATAATAGGCTTAATGTTGGAGGAGGGCATCCGCCTGTGCTTTCCTCCCTGTCCCTCCGATGTGGGGGCAAAGAACACTGGCCTAGATTCCTTCAAACAGAGGCCTTCAAGGGCACTAGGCACGGCTAAAGCAAACGAGCCTCGGTGATGGGGTGATGGGGTGATGGGGTGATGAGGAGAGCAGCCTGTGAAGCCCGGGGTGGGAGCACAGAGAAGATGCAAGGAAAGGTAGATTTGTCAAGGGCCCCATTTCCTGTGGGTCCGGAAGCATATGAAGAGTAACAGTTGAAAGCTTTAGGGAAGAAGACAGGCAGGGGAAATCCTCTAATCCTCACCAGGACCAGTTGTAGAAAAAGGTCCAGTTAAGCAAGTGATTCATCAACCCTTCACTCTACAGCCCTGGCTAACTCAAGGGTGAGAAGGGCCTCGGGTGAGAACAGAAGTACACGGAAAGGTGATGACTCTTACCATTAATCAATAGTGACTCCCTTTTTAATTGAAAAGTAAGAATTTTTGGTAAGTTATATCTTGATTACGGTTTCCCCTCCCTCCCAGTCCCTCCCCACTTCCCCTCCCCTCTGGATCCACCCCCCTTTCTGTTTTTCATTAGAAAAGAGCAGGCTTCTAAGGAATGAAAATGAGACAAAATAAAATAAAACAAAAATAAACACATCTGAGTAGTACAAAACAAACAGAAACCGAAGAGCCCAAGAGACAGATGTCATCACACAGCCGCCCATGTCACACTCAGGCATCCTATATAAATACAAAACCAGAATGCACGATAGATACGTGAAGAACCAAGGTTGGGAGGAGGGAGGGAAGATAACATTTAAGAAGATGAAAGGAAGAGTCCCAATACAGCATTACCAACCAAGGAACCTTCAAAGATGCCATTGAGTTTATATTCTCTTCCCACACAGTCAGTTCCTTAAGAGTAGTTTGCTTCCTCAGTGAGACCCCTGTGGGAAAACTAAAATTTCATTTGCAGGTGGTTTTTAATTGGAGATAGGCTTTGGGTTAGGGATGGGTCTGTGTGTCCACTTGTTCTTTCAGCTCTAGGACCCCATCTGGGGCAGATCATGCAGGCCGCGTGTGTGCGGCCTCAGTCCGTGAGTTCATGGGTGCTTTGGCCCTGTTGTGTTGTGAAAGCCTTGCTTCCTTGGAGTCCTGGAGCCCCTCTGGCTCTTACATTCCCCATCCTCCTCTGCAGGGTTCCCAGAGCCCTGCGAGGAGGGATGTGAAGGAGACATCCATATTTTAGGGCCTTTAGGGCCTAAGCATTTCAAGGTCTCTCACTCATTTTTCTAGTGGAATACTTTTTCTGCTTTGAAGAGCCCAGGCAGTACACAGAATTGGCACAGAAAGCAACCGAGCGGGTGCTAGAAGCTACAAACATGCTTTGCTGGGTCAGGGCAGCGCTTTCTTAGGTGCACACCTTCATTTTATTTTGTAATATAAGCATGTCCCTTGCTCTGACCCTGCCGTGGATAAACACACAACCTCCCCCACCCCCACACACTCTTCAACTTATATAATTTCTACTTATTTCTCAAGAGACACTGTGTGAGGTGGCCTTTGGAATTCTGCATCACTGGGCTTGAAAGGCTGTGGAGGAAAGGGAGGGGACATCTTCAGGAGGAAGACTGCTACCTTCTCCCAGAACCCATGTCAGTCCCTTGCCACTGTGCAACCCTGAGTGGAGAAAGGAGACTCCCAGCTCCAGCTGTGCTCTCCTGCAGAACCCAGGCCAGGGCTCTCCTTGCATGCCTAGGTGATGGCTAGTTTTCTCTACTTTGGAGTTTTGGAGGTGAGAGACATTGCTTGGTGGGAAACCGTAGCAACTGCCTTTTAATAGGGCTCAGCCAACTTCTAGAACTTTCTCTAGGGCGTCTCATTTCCTACGCATTGATGTACTGCACCTCAAACTGGCAAAGCGCCAGTTGCAAGCCTATGCTTAAGTTGAGAAGTGGATTGTTTATCTGTAGGTGTGAGGATAAATTAGATGCTCAGTAAGTGGAAAGCAGGGCAGAATCAGGAGTACAGCAATTCTTTTGCCCAAACTACTTTCTCCATTTCTTGGCTAGGTCCTGGGAGGTGATGCCCTAAACGGTAGTAGTTATTTTGGGTACCAGAAACTTTTAATGCTTTTCTAGATCACTGGCTGTGGACACGCCCTAGCTCATGAGAGATTTTTTTTTTGTTTTACCAATTAACAGCAAGTGGAGAAAAAGAAGGAAACAGTGTACTCTTCACATAGCTAATTCAATGAGCAGAAAGGGCTGTCCTTTCTTCTAAGATTTAGGCTTTCTTACTGTGTGAGCATGTGTGTGTGTGTGTGTGTGCGTGTGCGTGTGCGTGTGCGTGTGTGTGTGTGTGTGTGCATGTCCATGTGTGTGTGTGCCTTCAGTTCTTGGTTTCAGATTACTTTTTCCTGCTATGGGGTATCAATAATGCATAAGCAGGTCTCCTATAGACGGAAATGAACTGCATGACATTACGAAGACCAGACTGTCCCATTTTTAAACTGGAGGAAGATTAAATGTTCTAGGCTTTCTGCCTGGGATGTCAGCAAAGAGTCTGAAAGTGTCAGGAAGTTTCCCACTCAGGTTTATTTTTGCTTCCTGTGGTCCTGAGCTGGTACAGCAGGCAGTCCAGATTTGACTTTCATGGGCCCTGGGGTGATGGGAGGGCAGATGTGAGACAGCAGGCGGCAGGAGGTCACAGACACTCCCCGGATATGGCTGTCTAAGCACAGCAGGATCAGCACTACTCTTAAAGGTTATTTAAGCATGTCCTGACAACTGGTCCCTGGATGTTTTCTCTGACTAGAGTCCTCCAAGAATGTATTACTTCTGTCTCCTTTTTCTTCCAAATTAATTCACCATCCTGGCATTTTTAAATGTTGCTTTACTAACTTTTAGTCTCTGCACTTAGAACTGAACCTTGGCACTTGTTTCCTGCTTTGGCATTAGATTAAAAGGATCACGTGTTACTGGCTCTTTAAAACCTCATGCTAAAACAAAGCTCATGGAAATGGTAAATAAATAGAAATAATACATATCTTGGAAGACTACTGAGTTCCTAGGTCATTTATCCTAAGTTCCCAAGTATGTGAGTTCTCAGAAGTAGTACTTGAATCTCACACTAACTCTATGTTCTGATTACAGGACACACTAAACCATATGTGGTAGACTTTGCTACATATAAGTTATAAGAAATTACTTTAGATCACTTGAAAATATAATTGATAAAATCAGGTTTATATATTATTCCCTTAAAATACCTCTATATACATAGACACTATCCAAAGTAGACACGCGGACTCCTACTTTACAGTGTAGGAAAGGTGTGTCAGCACCACTCTGACATCTGTCCTGCTGGTCCCTGAGCCTTAAATCCTTCTAGGCCACGTACTTGGTGGGAATGCACAGGCTGAAGTTACAGGATGAGTCAAGTTCAAATGGGTTCATTTAAGTTAATAGATTTCTGTTTGGGTTACTATGAATAAGAAGTAATTAAGCAACCAAAACCCAGGTGGTCTATCCCAGGGAAGAAGCCACTTACACTTGTCCTGCAGGGAGTCGTGGGGCACTTCTCCTTGGGGGCTCTCTTCCAAGTCGCCATAATGTAAGACCTTGTGATTTGGTGAAAGCCGACAATACCAAAACTTGTCTGAGGAGAAAAACACATGTGTAAAAGGTTCATGATTCTGGTTTTCAAAAACAACATTGTCATGACATTTCTTAATAGTGCAACCTACAGGAGAAAAGTCATTCATTTGATTTTAGACCTGTGGTTTTCAACCTTCGGAACAGGGTGACCCTTTAACACAGTTCCTCATGTTGTGATGACCCTCAACCATAACATTACTTTCGTTGCTGCTTCGTAAGTGTAATTCTGTAATGTTATGAATTGCAGTGTAAGTATTTTTGCAGAGAAAGGTTTGCAAAGGGGGCTGTGGACCTTAGGTTATTGGGAGAACCACTGGTATAGACCTTAGGAAATAATGGATTTAGTGTACTGCATGGTGAAGCTCCCTTCTGATTTTGGTATTTCAGTATCACCCACTATGCACTGCATACATTGGTGACCACCGAGAATGTCACCAAACCCTTCTATCTCAATGGCAAAGTATTTTTCAAGAGGGTGGTTTCCACAGGCATTCCATCAGTGGCTGTAACCAACAACAGGGCTAGTCTGTAGCAACAAAATCTTGGCACAGTGGAGACAGGTGAAGGAAGAATAGCTTTGGGGGCTTTGAGATGCTTCTACGTTGATTTCCAGCCTGCTGAGACAGCTGTACACAAGGTCATGCTTCAGGTAATCCAAACACCTACTAACAGTCCACATCCTGCTAACAGTCCACATCCATAACATGCGAATAAATTATCAGGACATTGGTAATACACTTGGAAGTGGGGTCCAGCAGAAAGTGCCTGAATAATTTAGGATTTAGGCAAAGAATGATGGTGTTCGCAAGCAGCCTCCCTCTCCTAAACCCTTTAGTATAGTGCCTGACTGGAAATGGCCAAGAATGTAAGGATATTCTTACTCTGAATTCTCACAGTTTTATGCCTTCACCTCCCAAGGGTGATAAAAAAAAATATGAGCAAGACAAAGGCAGAGAGAAGGAGGCAAGTATGACCGGTGTAGAGCTATACATTTACAGATTAAGAAGATGAACCTTGACTCCCCTGTTTGTATAGCTATGAGGGCTCAATTAGATGATGCCTCCTCCAGAAAGGATTCTTTGATGACCATTATGATCTGAGCTTCTCCGTAAACTGTTTGCACAAATAAAACATGGGCTGACATGACATACATATACATGTTAGCCATCTTAATGTTCCCTGTTGTGAAATATAAAGTAAGCAACCGAGGTAACGCTCCCTGGTCCACACAAGGGAAGCAGCTCTCCCTGGTGGAAATACCACGGACAGATGCTTATCTGACAAGATATTCCAGGGTCCTCATCACCCTGACTGTGTGTGAAAGTGTGCCACTGTGTTCATAACGGCTATGGTCCCAGGGTTTTGGTACAGTACTGGATTCTGAATGTGTGCACGGTTGGTGTTGGCTAAACTAGACAACGAAGACAAGGAGATTTATTTCAAGCACACCAGGCACACAGTATCTGTGCCCTACCAGTCTCTTGATACTTTCACGCACCTGGTTCACCCTATGGTCTTGGTCAAATCACCTCATTACTGTACCCACAGTCCTAAGTTGTTTTGAAACTGCTCTGACAAAAATGCTATCCATTACATTTTAAGAAAAAGAAGATTTTCAATATAAAATTGTTTTCACTGAAATAGTCCTATCTTAATTGTAATTCACTTAATCAACAAAAAAGCTTTAAAAATGGCAGTAAAAGCTACATAATGAACAATGAAAATGCCCATTGTCTGTGATTCTTGATGTCCTAGAGTATAAGAGACTTTTAGAATTATTTGAGAATCCCTGGCTGTATCTAGAACATGACAACTATGCACTTAAAAGGGTCTGAACTCTGCTGAAAACTAAAACCAAATGAAACACTGAAGAGGAGAAGGAAGAGGAGGAAGAGGAGGAGGAGGAGGAGGAGGAGGAGAATTATGCAATGCCCATGAATTTATCTGGGCTTGCAACGTCTCAAAATCATTTTATACATACAGCAATCACAGGTGATTATAGAATGGACTTTAAAGAGAGTTAAGCAAGTCATTCCCTCACTAATTCACAGCCATTATAATCAGTAAATGAAAAATTACTGGGTTTCCACAAGAAGAATGCATTTGGGGGGACTGAGCTAGAATTTACAGTAGGAATAGTGAAAACCAGAGGACATCAAATGTTCTAAGCAGCCTAGAACTGTTAGAGCCCGAGATAACAGGGCATGCTGGTCCTTTCTTCACACAAAGACTGCATGGCCTATGGCCTGGTCTACATGGCCTATGATGGCCATGATGTTTTGTAAGGTATGTTACCTCTGAGGAACTTTTGGGGCTGAGTTACTGATGGGTAATAGGAAGGAGGCCAGTGAGGTGTGACACTGGGAGCCTCAGTTCTTTGGTTGATTAAGGTCTGTCTGCTCTTTAGAGAAATACCTTCTTTGCAAGCTGGGGCTAGCCCATGACTCAGTTGTACTCTGTGAAGCCATCAAGTCTATATGGTGCAATGATCATTTATACTCAGTTTGGTCTGATGGGAAAAATTATTAAATTCAACTAGTTTAGTACAACATGGCATGAAGTTTCACAATGTATATACATTTATTAACTATATTGATTTTTGTATTGCTGTTTACATTTAGGATAAAGTGATTTACCTAAGAGTATTCCTCAGGAATAGCAAGGAGTCATTAAATGAATGACAGACATGGAAGACTGACACTCAAAGACTGCCACAAAGATATTGCATCAATTCATGGTGGCAATTAGAGAGAAAGACCACATAAATGAAGTTTCCAGGCCTGAGAAGTAGGGACCAAGACAATCTAGAATAAGAAGAGGGAATTTCTCTTTTATACATAATGCATTCTCAATTCATAAACCATTACAGAACAGTGGCTACTTATCACTTGTCAGAAAAGACCACATACTTTGCAAAGATGCATGGAAACACAAGAAGCTACCTGCAGCTCTGGCCTGTCTATCTGCTTTGTAACCAAAGAGAACTTTTTCCTTGAAGAGGCTTACATTACCTTGTGTTGCAGGACATTACTCTTCCCTGGTTTTCTTGCTATCTTTAGCTAGTTCTTTTATTCTCTATACAAGTTCCTCTTACTCTCCACTACTATAATGGCCAAGAGCAAAGCACTTGTGCATGCGTGATGGAAGCTATGTATTCCTCTCTTTCTCAGCAAGTAAGAAGTTTTGGATGGATACAAAATGATAAAACGGGCAGAAGAGACAGAAAGCATGTCTTGATTTGTGATCAAGTGGGAGGGTGCTAAGGTAGCATTTTCTTTAGGATGAAAGCTGCAGACTTAGGGTGAGAGCCATCATGACATCATTTAATTCTGTCTCAAAGGCAGGGCTGCCATTGGGAAGCGTGCACAAGTACAGCACACTGACATTGTGGTAGGGACATCAGTTTTCAGTCAACAGCAGCTGCTTGATTTGTAGTTTTCTTTTGTGGGGGAAAAATGTGCATTTTCCTTTTAAGACTCAGCATGATGCTATGAGTTCCTCAGTTCCTTTGGGCAATACAAGAGTGGATCTCGTCCTTAAAAGCAATTAGAAAGAAGCAATGAGAACATTATCAAGGATTGTTTACTAGTATCTGTAGAGGATGTGAGCGCTAATGTGGAGGCCTTGCAGTCAATTGCAAACTAGAATATATTAACAGTTGTCTTTCGTTCTCCAAACTAAAAAATATGGAGACAATTTTGTGCTTCAATCTTTTCCTTTCTTCTTACTCACTTTGTCTTTCAGTCTCCCCTTATCCCCCTCCTTTGTCATTGATCATTCCCTCCCCTCCTCCCTCCATGCTCCCAACCCCATGCTAATGGTCAGAGGGTTTCAAAACCCACATTTTCATTTCTTTTCTGTACTGCAATTATTCTAACCAAAAGCAACCCGGGGTTGGATGGTAGGGCTTTATTTGGCTTCTATTTCTGAGTCATAATCCATCGTTGAAGAAAGTTGATAGCTAGGCAGAACTCATGGAGGAGCTGTTTCCTGACTCGTCCACAGGCATAGCTGCCGTTCTTACATAGCCTAAGACGGCCTACCTGCCTGGGGACAGTGCTGTCCACCATGGGCTGAGCGCTCCTGCATCAGAAATCAGGACAATTGGCACAGATATGGCAGACATGTCCACAGGCCAGTTTGATGTAGCTGATTCTCCAAGTGGAGCTATACTCTGACATGCTCCTAGGCACTGTCAAGCTGACAGGCAATGCTAACTGGGAGAGCCCATAAACCTGGGAGGGGGAAAGGTCCAGTTAAAGCAATTTCTGATGTCACACAGATTACTAATAGCTCAAAATCAGAGAAGTGAAAATTTTATAACACTGTCCAACAGAACTTTCTACAATAATGAGAATGATTTGAGTCTCCTTTAGCCAATAAGAAAGACCAAGACTCAGCCTTTCCAAGTCAAAGAAGAGCTCTTGACAGTGCCTGGAAAGGGAAATGCTACTTCCCCAGTGATAAGACCCACAAAGTTCTCTGTTGGTTTATGGAGGAGGATGAATGGTACCTGTGGCTGGCAGTTCAGCCCCTTCTACCTTCCAAATACTTCTCAATTCAATGAATGTCCTTCAAAACCAGAAACTGCTCTGATTCTGAATTCTGCCTCCTTGAATGCATTGTATCCTCTCCTAGCTCATGATTCCAGGGCTCTCACACACTCAGGAAGATGATTGGTCTTAATAAATATTGGGGTATACCTCATAGACCTTGACTAAACACCTGATTCTGATACTCAGTTTTATCCCTTAGCAAAATTATAGTCTGAGAAACTACTGTTCTTCACTTGCAAAGTGATAGCCTTAACTGCTTGAGTAAAACATACATGATGTGTATATCTTGCATCCTCCATAGGACTGGCTACGAACACTCATTCATTCCAATCAGAGAACATGTCCCTTTAACCCCACTGTCTACCCTTCCACATTTCAGAAATGGTAATTACCTGTTATTTTGACCTATTGGATGACTTTTCCAAAATTCAACTGTTTTTGCTTCATTTGGAAATACACACTTATTTGTATCTGCCTCCTTGGTAAAAAGAGCTGATTAGGTTTCATGAATCACAAAAAGAGAAACGTAATTAAAACAGAGGAAAGAAGCAGCTTGTTGCCCAGAAGGGTTGATAAAGATGCTGTGCCTGCATGATCCATTTGGCTCCAGGTTTCTGACTGAATTATAAGAGTTACGTGAGGTACAAAGGCCTTGCTGCCTGAAGTGGGAAGACAAGCACGATCCAGCGCAGAATTCTGAGATAACTGTCACGCTGGCACTTAAAGACCGGAAGCTCCCAAGCACCTTTCGTGAGAAGCAAGCTTTATGGTATCATTTCTTGAAATGATTCTCTGGTGTCTAGCCCGAAGGTTATCAAGACCATTCAATGCAAGCGATTCTGAGAAACCTGAATTTCTAAAATGTAGAAAGTAGAGGGAAACGTTGGAGACTGCACTCTCTTGAAGCAATAATGGCTGTACCGCAGACAACCTCTAGGTGTTTATCTTTTCTCTCCCCTCCAGAAGTACAAGGGACAGAGAAGAATGACAAGACTTACATTGTGTCAGCAGAAAGAGAAAAGCAGGCTGGAGACATCCAATAGCAGTCTGCTTCCTATGCTTAAAATTATATGCCAAGAACGAACAACATACAACAGTCCTGAGTAGTTCTGATTGCTTGATAAGCATCATATTAAGTGCTAAAGAGATTTTACTTAACCCTTGCAACTACCCACTTGGTGTAGGAAGTAACATCATCCTTGCATGACAGGGGAGAAGAAGAGTGCAGGTTGAGGGGTAGATTGTTAACGGCTGCCCAGCCTGGAATGGCGAGACTGGGACTTAAGCCACATTAATATGTGTCACATGACTGTCTGTCTCCCAGGTGTACTGGGGCCAGATATTCCAGAAGCCCAGACTTGTCTTGTTTGCATCAGATTGTCCAAGTATCAGAGTTATAGATGAGATAGGACGATAGGCAAGTGCCAACTGCATTTCTGATAAAATGTAGCAAAAGAAAAGATGTTTTGCAAACTCCTCCACTTCCAGTTCTGTGGGACTGGGAACTTCCACTGTTTCCCCTGTGAACTTAATTACTGAATCTGCTCAGCTGTGTCCTCCTCCCTGTTAGACAAGTTGGAAAGGATGAGGGAAGTGGCCATGGCTCCTACACAGGGAGTAGCAGATCTAATCTATGACAAAGACTCCTTGAACATGTATGTACTTGATGGAGTGGAAATCAGTTTTACAGCCCAGCCAACTTGGCTGTGCAGAATCTAAATGCAGTGTTCTGATGGAGCTATGCAAAAGCACACGGAGTAAGGGCAGAGGGCCAGGAGTGAGACCTGCATGGCGACGCCCACGTGTTTGCGAATTCGTTGGGTAGATGCTAACACCTTTATTCATTAGAAAGTTAATCAACAATAAATATTTTTAAAAACAAAAATCTGCAATTATCTTATACTGGAAGGGAGTTGTGGTAGAGTCAATCCATTTCAGCCTAGAAAGGGATATTAATAGGATACTGGTCTGAAAGGCTCAGTGTGGCCCCAAGCACTGGGATTCAATGGGCATTAGTGACTGCTTTTAGTGTCTCTATATGCTTTTCCCATTTCAAATACTTCTGGGTCTTTTGCCCGATGTCAAGCACAAAAAGAAAATGTTTTAAGTTACGTTTATGGGCCTATATATTCTGGATATTGATCTGCCCGGAGACGAGAAGGAGATGAGGGCATACAGCTAACTAGCTAATAGCTCTCAGAGACTAGAGCACTAGACTCCCACGTTGTATGGTTCTCAGACATCATATGAAGACGCTAATGGGGCTAACTGTAGAGCTGAAAAGGTCATGGCCAAGTCTTTTCACTTGCAGACCTGTTGTTGTTGTTTTGTTTTGTTTTACACAATTTTCCACAAGAACAGTGATTTCTTGTAGCTTGACTCCTAGGAGCTACATTGCAAAAGTAGATAATGATTCTGACTGAAAAGTGCTCAAGTCCGTATAGTTGGGCAAGGGCAGCCAATGTTCAGCACTGGAGTACAACGTCTTCTTGGAGCATCATCTGTTCGGACATGAAGGCCAGCAAAGGAAGGCAAAGAGAAGGAAGGGAGTGACCTCACTGTTCCAGGGCTGAGTTTAGGAAATGAGCTCTCTCTTCAATTGCTTTTATAATGCAAGCCTTTCTTGTGTCCGACTCAGCCTTTCAATCTTCTGTCCCCCAACTCCTCAGCTCCCCAATCTTCTGCCTTATGCTTAGTGTAAAGCTTCTCATTCTTTTCAAATAACCCACACTTACTCTAGGAAGTTCTGGCTTTTGAAGTCCTTCAGTGTGACTTTCAATGGTAACACTGACATATTTCAACTACTGAACACTCGGCACAGAGTGGTTAAAGTGAATGGCCAGGGAGATGGGCACAAACACAAACTGATTTCTGTAACCAGTGGGTGAGCTTTGTGTCTGATCAAAGCATCTCTGGGGTTTCAGAATGACCTGCCAGAGTCACCCCCAGCTCTTAACTGATCCTTGGGCCAAGCACAGTTGTCGATGCCTCTGCTCATTGCTGGCTATTTATCAGTCTCCTCACCTATTCTCAAATCTTATTTCTCAGTTCTGTTTCCTGGCTGTTTCTTCTAGGACAGTATGATACGAACACCTTGTACAGTCAGAAGCATGTAGCGACAGCAAGAAAACAAACAAGGCAGAAACAGTCGAGACTGCTTCCCACCTAATGTGCTTGGTCTATCTACTGATGCCTTTTTGATTTGACATTTTGAGGTCAGAAATCAGAGACAGATCAGAAATCTGTCTTGGGAAGATTCTGGAAATAGATTCTTAAATCACCTTGCTTATACCCCCAATAAAATAACTCTGGCCTGAAACAGCATCAGTGTGAGAAATTTGAGAATATGAACCACCTGTGCTGCAAGTACCAAATTCCACCCGGACAGTGCTTGCCAATTTCCTGATGGTGCATGAGAGTCACAAAAAGAAGGATGTGGTGTTCACGGCTCAGCATCATGGTAACATCTGGTAACATCTGGCTCAGTGGGTAAAAAGCATTCACTGTGCAAGCCTATTGATATAAGTTCAATTCTGTGAACTTACAGTGAAGAAAAGACTCACAAAAGTTGACCTCAGGCTTCTGTTTATGCACCGTGGCATGCATACACTTTTACTCACACATAAATGATATAGACAGAGTCATAATAGGGATAAACAGAATATACATTTGAAAAGTAAAAACTAGAAGAAAGGGTGTGTAGTTTTAGAGGGTGAATCCTTTCTTTTCCGGAACTTTACAAGTTACTCAACTCTCAGGACCTCAGTTTTGTTATGTGCAAATGTGTACAATTACAATAAGTGCTTCATAAGGCTATTTTGAAGAATTCCATTAATCCAATTGTGTATTATTCAATTATGGTGGCATGTTCCAAGAAACGCATCTTTGGGTGATTCCAACATGTGACAGTCATGAAGTGCATTTATATACAAACTAAGGTGGTACAATGTTCCTAGTAGCCCCATTGTATGTGTGGTCCCCTGTCGACTGACGCGTGATCCATGGCTGTGTAAGTAACGTATTGAGAGAATAACCTTGCACATGGTTCAATCATAGCTTGTATTAGCAGTTGTTAGCACCATCACTAGTAGCCTTGTGCCACTAAATGACAAAGAACAGCCCTTTAGCTCCTTTTGGTCATTTATATTTTGGTTCTCCCTACACATAAAACAAGAACTGACCTATACTGACATTCTTCTATCAAGCACAATGCTGTCCTTGAAGGACACTATGTTCTTGTGAGTACCAGGAAGCCAGCTACTGTTGTGCCTGCCTGTGTATGGAATTCTTTAAACCATACCTTGTCTCCGACGAGCATTGAGTTTCCTAAAGCAGGTCCCTTCCACCAGGCGGTTCAGGCGCTGCTGTTTAATCAGCTCTAAGATTTCTGGCTGGATCTTCTCCTTTAGTTCCCTATTGGAGAATAAACACAAGGTCTCACACAGTGCACCCTGGTAAACAGCCCACTGGGAGCTGATGGGCAGGGAGCGTGAGCTGCCTTCTTCCATCAACACCCCAGGACCCTCCTAGCCAGGGCTTTAGAGAATCATTTAGAGCTTTTTCTAAGTGGTGTTTGGGAAATCTAGGCTAGGGTTCCCTGTCAAAATAACAGTATTGTGTCTCTGACATTTACAGACTATCCACAAAAGTACCAGCCACTTTTGTGACTTTACCCCAGAACAAAGTCTTCTGAGAAATTCCTTATTTACAAAGTCATAGATGTGGCTTAAGCAAGAGTCCAAGAAAATCGATTCTTGAGTGCTTAGTTTTGTAGCAAACTCAAACAATCAAAAAAAAAAAAAAAACCAAAACAGAAAACCTCTACATTAGTTTTGGGTGGCTGACCACGCAGGAATATCGGATGACCATCTGATTGCGAGATCCCATCACTAACTGTACCTCGAGTGAGGACCACTTTATCCGATTGCGAGATCCCATCACTAACTGTACCTCGAGTGAGGACCACGTTATCCAATTGCGAGATCCCATCACTAACTGTACCTCGAGTGAGGACCACGTTATCCGATTGCGAGATCCCATCCCTGACTGTACCTCGAGTGAGGACCACGTTATCCGATTGCGAGATCCCATCACTGACTGTTCCTCGAGTGAGGACCACGTTATCCGATTGCGAGATCCCATCACTAACTGTACCTCGAGTGAGGACCACTTTATCTGATTGCGAGATCCCATCCCTAACTGTACCTTGAGTGAGGACCACTTTATCTGATTGCGAGATCCCATCCCTAACTGTACCTTGAGTAAGGACCACGTTATCCGATTGCGAGATCCCATCCCTAACTGTACCTCGAGTGAGGACCACTTTATCTGATTGCGAGATCCCATCCCTAACTGTACCTCAAGTGAGGACCACTTTATCTGATTGCGAGATCCCATCACTAACTGTACCTCGAGTGAGGACCACGTTATCCGATTGCGAGATCCCATCACTGACTCTACCTCGAGTGAGGACCACTTTATCTGATTGCGAGATCCCATCACTAACTGTTCCTCGAGTGAGGACCACGTTATCTGATTGCGAGATCCCATCACTAATTGTACCTTGAGTGAGGACCACTTTTTGCTTTCCACTCAATCTTTCACAAATGAGAACCATAACACTGGCCCAGATTCCAGCCCACAGAGATTGAGATAATGATGGGATAAATTAAAATTATTTGTAACTTGTCTCAGGCTAATAGGATGTAATTTAGTTTTAGATGAACTGTGTTGCAAAGCTTCCATGGTGGAGTGCAGAGGTTTCCTAAACCTTTAAGGGATTTGTATGTAACAAACCTTTATGAGCATCCTGGCATTCGAGGCTAGTAGAGTCAGCAGTATTCTGATCAAAGCTGTACGGGGAGTGGCAGAGCTTGGCCCTCAGAGATGTGTTAAAAGTACTGCCTATAACACGGATCCAGACGTCAGGACACCAGGGTCCACTCTAGGTTGTGTCTATGACTAGTGTTTTACATATCTCATTTGAGTCTCAGTTTCTTAACTGTGAACAGATATTAGAATCTTTATTGAGAAAATGCTATGACTCCCAAAGGAGACAGTGTTAGCGTTAAATCTTTATAAACACTGGACAGTAAAAGACACATTGCATAATATACCTGGGTGATCACCTCCCTTGCTTAGCTAAACACTCTAAATGATCATTATGACAGGCACTCAAGGCTCATACATTCATCAGATTTGATCTTGATTCTGTACTTTGTCTGGCTCGGGGCAGGACATCTGTTTTCACCTGTTCTTGATTTGCAGGTGGGGTAGGCACTTGTGCTCATCAAGTACTCACAAGACTAGAAGTACATTGTGTAATTTTACCTCATTTAATTTCCATTCCCCCAGATTAAAAGGAATTCGGAGGGTGAGTATTTAATATCACCATTTCTATCCTACAGATGTGGCAACTCCTCAGGAAGGTTAAGGGTAGAACTGAGTACAGACTCCAGTCTTTCTTGTGATAATATAAACAAAAGAGGAAGGAGAGCAGGGCAGGAGAGATGGCTTGGCAACTCTTAACACTTGTTACTCTTGCAGAGGAGCCAGATTTACTCCAAGCACCCCCCTGGCTTACAGCTGTCTGTAACTCCAGTTCCAGGGGATCTGGTGATCTCTTCTGGCCACTGTGGGCAGCAGGCATATGTATGAAATAACTAAAGAGTTTATTTTTGAAAAAGTAACGTAAGAACTAATATGGCAATTAAAGTTAATTTTCAAATTAATGAGACCACCTGGCAACAGGTTTCTGGATATGGACGGAGGAGCTTATCTTGATTAGGTTAATCAAGGTAGGAAGATCAGTCACTATGGGTGGTATCATTCCCTGGGCTGAGACCCTAGACTTTCAGATCACTATTATAACTATTTATTATTAGTACTCATCTTTTATAAAATACACTAAGAAAATCACATTTTTGATGAACTGTGCATGGAATGGAGAACTTGAGGCCTGCATAGGCAGCTGTTCATGGTAATAAATCACTGCTGCAGACATCTAAGTCTGGGCAACTAGGCAAAGAGGAAAAGACATGCTCTGGGGATGGAGAGAACACAGGAGAAAGGAGTTTGGAGCACATCAATTCTGAGGATAGTTTTGATAGTTTGTGGTTAAGGTATCAAAATGTAGAGATGAGAAACAGGAAATTCCAAGAGATTTTAATGATATCTCATGATCTTTTGCATAAAACTTAGATATATTTATCATCATACATGTCTTCACCAAATCCAGTAGATGTACTAAAAGAAGAACTAAATCTATATCTCTTCAAGGGAACTTACAATAGAGTCAGCTTTTTTCCCCTTTCTTAAATGAAGATCTAAAATGATTGGGCCAAGGGAAATAAGAAAGCCTTAAAAGTATTTTTTTAACTTCTTCCATTTTCTTGCAAATAGACTCAGTAGCCATATATTCACCCAAAGCCCAGATAACTCTTACAACGTGACTGAGATATGATTTCTTAGGCATGCCAGATAAGAAGACCCTGGGCTGTAGCCCCTTCTGAACTGTAGTTTGTAGCCAATGACGGACTTATAAGTGAAGAAGAGAGAGATTAAAGCAGGGAGGGTAAATGAGTGTGTGCACAGCAGTTTAGTCTAGAACGTTCTCTAGAATACAATTCTAATCTAGGCTCATCAAGGCCAGTATAGTACTTGGAAGACAGACAACACCGCTAGACTGAGGTTAACTCTTACCTTTCTGTCTACCCAGTTGAGACACTACTACTTCCCACTGGTCATGTAAAACAGGGTTTGGTAAATGTTCTTATAAAGCATCAGATAGTAAATGTTTTAGGCTTTTGGGGATTTTAGACTAATATAAAAATGAGCGAATATGGCTGAATTTTAATCAAATTCATGTACAGAAAGTGGCAGTGGGTAGACTTGGCCCAAGAACTATGGTTCGAGGGCCCCTGATTGAGAAGGGCCCTTCGGAAGCATTGGGCTGAGTGCCAATGGCAGTTTCCTGGAAACTGATCTTTTTCTGTCTCAGTTGTGGAGCTTCAGGGCCCAGGCCCAGTCTGTTCCTTAAGTAAACAGACCTATGGATTTAAGTACCAATTTTATTCTGACAGCTCTCAAGTTTGTATTTCTAACCTAGACCCATCTGCTGACCTCCAAACTCATCTGCCTCACCACCGTCTTCCATATTTCATAGCCTGGCATGTTCAGAGATGAACTCCTGGTCCCTTGCTCACATTACCCATCCCAGACTGCTGCCCTATGGTGGGTTAGGCCCCAGACCTACGGCCCATCTTTGATTCTTCTCTTTCTGCAACTGCATAAGAGAAATATCATTTCTCATCTCTTCAAAATATGACTAATGCAGAGTAAAAGCTAATTCTATGATTTCTTGCTTAAATTATTATTACGGCTCCCTCACTGACCTCCTTGCCTTTAAATGGACCGCCTCACAGTGCTTCCAATGCAGAGCTCCATGTTTGCCGTCTACTAAAAACCCCAATGGTTCCAGTAAAGTCGTAACTGCTTTGGGTCTAGATGCCTCCCTAGAATCACCTCCTCTCACCACTGTCCTCACTCCCTCGGATCCTGCCATATTGTCTCACAGGTCACTGAGAGCCTAGGTATGTTCTGATCTCAGGATGCGTGCACAAGCTAGTCTTTCTGCTTGTGGTAGCCTTCACCCAAATACTAGTTGGTATGCTACTTGAGTCCCTAATACATCTTCATTTAAATGTCATCATTACAATTAAAGAAATATTTTATCATCGTTATAATTATATTTTATTCCTCTTATCTTGCCCTATGCAGATGTTTTACCTATATAGCTATTCTATCACCACATAACTTGCTGTCCTCTTAGACATATTATACATATATATTATCTATTGCTCCCTCTAAAATTTAACACCACAAGGGTTAGGCTTCTATATATTCTATTCATTTGAACCGCAAACAAAAAGAACAATATTCAGCATGTATCAGGCCTTGATAAGTATTTGTCAGATGTTTGAGTACTGAACATGGTATATACCTATACCATGTAACATACCTAAATAAACTGACCTACAAAAAAGGCTTTGATTGAAGCACTAGGCTGGTCAGCTGGTCTTTAGGAAATCTTCTGTGTGTGTGTGTGTGTGTGTGTGTGTGTATCGGCCTTATTTCTAGGTCTTTTTAGAAAGAAAAGACCATTTATATCTCTTATTCTTAGCCAATGTGAGAAATCTACAAATGCGGGTTGGTTTTCCATTTACGTATACTACTAACATCACAATTTTCTAAGTTCTGTGTTTTGTAACAAGAGTGATCATTAAGTGCATAACATAAACTGAGCATGTGCTGGCCACTTTTCATATACATATGAAATTCACATAGTCATGTGAATCCTTGTAGCAGCATAACAACAGGATGGTTTTCATTGTTCTCATTTCTCGTCGAGGGGAAAGGCAGATTTAGAATGGACTGTGTGACTTCCCGACAAGGCACAGCTGCAGACGGCTTCACTGAGAACAGAGCTGGTGTCTGAGCTCCCAGGTTTCAGCACATTTTACTTGCCTGTTTCAGTGCTCTGTCCTTGTCTCGTCTCTTCTTCCAACTCGGTACTAAATGACCTATTTCTGGAGTGTTTAAGCTCTTTATATTTATTAGCTTGTACCAATAATGAGGACAGATTTATGTTCTCTGTTAATTGGCAAACAAAAAAAATAGCTACTCTTTAAAATCATTCATCAGGAACCAGGAAATAATCCAGGCTGATCCTTCAGCCATAGCTCTTCACCAAGCATTTGTTCATGTAGAGTTTATTTTTTCCTTCTTGGAATACATGACCCATTTTTATAAAAAAAAAAAAAGTTTATGAGGTTTGCTGGTGTGTTGTGTGTGATGCTCAGGCAGCCAAGGGCAGGACAGAACGCTATGAGGAGATGCTAGAGAGCCGTTGAAGAGCAGTGGCCTGGTGCCCAGGTCCTAGCCAGGCTGCTTTCCCTATTTGTAAAATTAAGGCTTGAACTAGACAGGCTTAATGTCACTTTTAGCTCTCACACGTTTGTACCCTAAGCAATGAGCTTACATGGATGCAGTTCCTGTAGTCTTTGTGGAAATGTAGATGTCTTTCCTATAACACCTAGCAGTCTGTGATTAGCCCCACCCTTCCCCAACTTTGGAAATTTGAATACTGAGGCACCTTAGTGCTTCTGGGCACCTTGGGCTGAGCTTACCATGGAGAGTTGCTTAATATGTATTTGTTAAAGTGATTAAAGGAAGAAAGAAAACAAACATGCACAACGATCCTCCTCTTTCCCTTGGGTGACTTTGTTTATCTTGAGTCATGTTGGCACTCACATTTCATCCGATCCCATGAAAAGTTCCCCATTGATCAGGTCATAGCTATAAACAAAACAGATCCCCAGTGGACAGATTCTCCTAACAGACAAACTGCATTCTGACTCCTACCCGCTGGTAGCAGACGCTGTAGCTACAGGCTGGCCCCTCAGCTTCTTGTTGAAACACTACAATTCCAAGCGGCTTGTTATCACCTTGCTACAGTGATATTTATCAAAAATTCCAGTGAGACCAGGTGCTTTCCTGTCTCCTAGACAAGAGTGGGGTCAATGGAGATCATCCTTGCACTGGCATTGTGTCTCCTCACTCAGGGACCATCAAGGTAAGAGCTTGTAATGAAGGGAAAACCTCTAGCATGGGGTGGCAGAGCTTTGCAAGTAAAGCAAAGCAGAGCAGGGCGGTGCTCATTCTGGGCAGAGCTGACTCTCCTCTCCAGCAGTCATGGTCAAGCACTGATTTAGACTCACTTGGCTTTGCTGAAGTGGGAGTAATTTAGAGCCACTTGGCCTTCACTTAATCAACTCTTCAATTCTCTGTTTAGCTTTCAAGAATTGTCAGAGCATAATAAAGTGTCCTTGTGTTTGCCTTCTGGACAGAACAGATGACAGAAAATCTAGCATTCTGGGAAGGTGGGTCCTGAAAGGGTGTGGCACCATCTGTCCTTCATGTGAGTGAGCAACTGCATTTCTCAAGATCTAGCTACTGGTTTTTGTTTGTTTGTTTGTTTGTTTTTCTGAGACAGGGTTTCTCTGTGTAGCCCTGGCTGTCCTGGAACTCACTCTGTTGACCAGGCTGGCCTCAAACTCAGAAATCCTCCTGCCTCTGCCTCCCAACTGCTGGGATTAAAGGCGTGCGCTACCACCGCCCAGCTGCTACTGATTCCAGTGACTCTGTGCTTGGTATTTCTGATCATCTCCTGGCTGAGGGCCAAAACAAAACAATAAAAACAAAACAAAAACAACCAACCAAACAAAAAAAAAAAAAACCCAGTTGGGTATCTTGAAAGGACCAAATATTACATGTATGATATTAGGGTTTACAATGAATGAGCCAAGTCCTGTAAAAGCATTTTCTGGCCCCTGCTGATGAAGTTCATGCCCACTGAACTCTACAGTTCTAATGTACAGTTTCTGGAGGTACTTAAGACCTGAAAGCAAATCGAGTATGTCACCACTTGGCTACTGTCCTTTCTAACCTGTCTACTTTCTTAACTCACTCTCTGTCTTGCACATGCAGAACCAGTCTGATGGTGTGGATGAAGGAGTAGCCGAGAACCCAGCAGGCACCAGCCAGCGTCCTCCCTGGGCTGCCTCTCCTTCTTTAGGAATAGCATTTGCCTACCTCAAGGGAAATGAGGAAATTAACTAGAATAAAGGGGGTTTTGTGAGTTGTCAGCCATTAAAAGTATCAGTATATGCATGCAAAGAACACACACACACACACACAGCCTGAGAAAGAGAATAGTAGATAATATGTACAAAAGCCCAGACGAAGCCACTTCTAATCTTCTTGTTACAGAACAGAAATAACTGTCAAATCCCTTCCCTGCTTCACACCTTTACTCCTCTGTCCTTTTCTATAAAATACAAAGGTGATGAATCTAATCTGCTTCTTAGCAAAGAAAAACAGGCCAGGTCTCAGAAGAGATGAGGTGAACAAAAGAGCTCTTATTTTCCAGATTCAGAGCATTTTAGAGATGGAGATACATGAAGTTTTGAAATGGTTGCAAGTGACATTTAATGCAAAGCCCTTTAAATAAAGGAGGGCCCTGCTGTCTTCCCAGTGGGAGCCTGTAGATTTACAGCTCTAAAGGTGAGGGGAGATGCTCTGATGCTAACCACTGGCCTACCCCTGGGAAGGGGGTGGGTTCTTCCGCCTTTCCCTCCACAGCTTTCGCTGGAAGTTTTGCTACCTCAGAACCTCAATGCTTAAATAACTGGTGTGCCTCTCTCTGGACAGCATGACATTTTGCCATACTTAAGAGGTACCAGTATGAAATACAGCTTCGCATGGGAAAACAGGACACCTAGCCCTGCTGTTTCATCGCCGCATCACTAGGGGGCAGTAGCAGACACCGAGACCAGACGGGTAACTTACAAAATCGGGCGAGACTGGAAATCCTCCTGGTTCATCCTCTCAGACTGACGGATTTTCAGGATCTCAGTGTAGCTCAGGTTTTGCAGCTTGCTCTTGAACTGGTCCAGGGAACTAGGCTTGGTTGTAAGCGCTCTCATAACCTGCTCCTTCACCACCTGCATTACCTGTCAGTGAAAACAAGATCGTTACATTCCCGGGGCCAACCTTCCCTGTTCGGAAACGACTCCCCTGTGAAAAGCTCCTTGGTCCCTGGGTGCAGTGTGACCTCTGGGCTCCAACCTTGAGTGTGCTTTCCGAAAAGATCAGCATTCATTATGTATACTTCTATTTGTTTCTTACACTGTGGAAACCACAAGGAAGAAAATAGACTAAGCCAAAGGGCAGGGCAGGGGAGAGTGCCTATTTGCTCTATATATTATGTGACAGCTACTGATATAGCAGTATAAACAGTACAAACTCAAAAGTCAGAACGCAACAAAGGCCAAACCACAGCTAAAAGCCTGCATATTAATTATTTCTTCCAGGAGAAAATTGCTGTGATAAAATTAACTGTGAGCTTTGGCTGGCACCACCAACTCAAGTGGATATAGAGATACCTGCACCTCCCAGACCTCTTCCTCATGTCATTAGGACCTAAGTGTTCATACACATTATGCATTTGGATATGCATTTGGAAATGGGTACATGTTCTTTTCTTTGAATCTGCCACTAGGCAGTGGTATTCATTATATTACAACAGACATATCCCACTGGACAGGGTAAGAAAATAAAGACATGGCAATGTATGTCTCTAGACAGGTCCACATGGAGCCATTAACCATTGCTTCATCTTCATCAAAATAGATAAAAGGAAAAAAGGTCAGAGGGCCCAGAGAGGTATCCAAAGGGCTTATAATCTTGTCGCTATTCTTCATTCTCCATTGCAAATGAGAACTTTTATTTTTACCCTTTATTGGGTTTGTAACCAAGTACCCAATGCCCTAGTACACTGTGTGTGTGTGTGTGTGTGTGTGTTTTACCTCTTCTCTTCTTTACCCACTTACACCTACAAGCAGATATGACCAGCTTTCTGTTCTATGAAGAACTGAAGCTTCAGAACATTAATAAATTAGCTTAAAATCAGTCAGTTGGTATGAGGATAGGCTGAGACTTAATTTCAAGTAAACACTATACCCCCTCTTAGCCTATCCTTCCTTAGTGCAGTTTAGACATTTAAAAATAAAATAAAACTACCTATGTGCGTCTGTTAGGTGATAAATGGGAAACCAAGTACTATGTTATGAATCATCTTACTTAATCCCCTTTCTGACAGAGAAGAACAAGATATGAGTATTGTACACATAAAGGAACTGAGGGGAGATTGATAGCCTGGCTAACATACATCTAGAAGCATCCTCAGGGACGAAGTATGATGGCTATAATGCTGACTTTACGCTGAAGAAATATGAATCAGATACAGACTCTGCCTCCTGTGAGCTAATGGTCTAATGAGTGCTGGAAACAAGGCCCAAGATCATCACAACACAAGTGTGCAGCGAATCGACTGTACTGACAGAAGGGAGACATTGTATTCAAGATACATTTGATAGCATCTTTAGAAGAACAATTGGTGTTCTACTGGCATATACTTAGACAAATAACCTAAAGCACCTCCACTCATTAGCAGCTCTGAACCTGGGTTCCAACTAAATAAGAACCGACTACCCAAGCATCATCCCACGCTCTAAGTGTAACAACATAGGACACTTTCCAGCTGACCTTCAACTGCGTCTGCTTTTCTACTCAGGCATAATTGTCAATTTGGGATGCTTGACAAATTTTGAAATTCTAAACATTTCATGCCGTGAAGCATAATCAACGGCTAAATTTGGTCAAGACTGAATTATTATACATTGCCATTGGGGGTTTGCCGCTGCCCATTTAGGGAGCCTTGGAGTGAAGCCAGTGAGGGAATGGTTTCCCAGTGTTCTGTGCTCTTCTGGTAGGATAGTGGGGCACACAAGAGAACGGTGCAATAATTACAGTAAAGAAGTGGCATTTAAAATAGCATCAGGACAAAACTGACAGTGTGAAACTTGCTCCATCCCTTTGTTTTACAAATGAAAAACTGGAAGTTCAGAGAGCAAGGTGATTTGCCCACTGCATGTATTTAAGCAAGTGTCTCAAGAGATGGCAGTTTCCACATCACAGCTGCTGACGTTTAAGCTGGGGCTCGTAGATGATCATGTGATCCAAACTGCTCCATCAGCACCCTTGTCCAGGATGTTCCAATTTAACTTGTGATATAGCCAAAGCCTGCTCTTTCTCAAGTTGAGACTAAAAACACACCCCTTAATATAGAGGATGATGGGATATGGAGACAGCGTAACAGAATCAGGCAAAAAAGGTAGGGCTCTAATTTCAGAGAAGATTGAGAGAGGTTATACTTTGTGCAATCTGAAATTCTTCTAACTTTACATTTTGGTATTTTTTCTACATGAATCAGTTTTCTTTTCTTAAGAAAAACTTCTTCTTCTGCAGTTGATATACATTCTATTTTCTTAAGGTGATATATGAATGGGACTCTTGCTATTTGCAACCAGACTTCCCAAAAAATATCTGGTGAACTCTAAGAGAAATAGCATCCTGTGATTCTGAAGAAGACAGACAGAAGGAGACAAGGGGGAAGATGAATAGAGTCGATGGTACTACTTTAATTAGAAGATAGACTCAGTGATTAAATGACTGCTCTTCCATAGGATTTGGGTTTATTTCCCAGAACCCATATGCTGTCACAAAACCATCCTGCAACCCTAGTTCTAGGGAACCCTATGCTCTCTGGACTCGGCATCAGCCATACAAGTGGCACACGCACATACATGCAGGCAAAAATACCTGCACACATAAAAATAAAATTTAAATTTAAACAGGAACATGACTTTTACATTTATCTTTCATCATATACCACGGTTGAATGTTTGCTTGGAGACAATGAGTCCCTTAGCAAATGCGTGGTCGTAATTCCAGTCAAGTCTGATGCACAATCTTCACTAACTGCTGATACAAGAAGACTATTATCCCCACTGGGAAGAGTATCTATTAGAAAGGCCTTTAAATCTTCCTTTCAACTTGGAAAAAAAACGCATAAAACTTTTCTTAAAAGTAGATGGATTGACCGGCGTCTGCAGCCAGGAGGAGTAGGCGGAGAGTGTGTGAAGCACATAAGAGCTGCTGGACCCAGTACTAGCTCGCCCACCCCGGGGCCACTCTCATCTGGTGCTGGCCCTAAGACGTTCAATGTTACTCTGAATGCCAAGCAACAGATGGAAGAGCCCATGGGCTGTTTTTTGTTTGTTTGTTTGTTTGTTTTTTAAGATGATAAAGTAGTAAGTTAAACATCTCTCTGGGTCTTTGCAAAATAGCTTCTCGTTCCTGTAGTTTTATAATTGATGGTGTGAATTCTCAACACGTCATGTATAAAACAGAACAAGACATTTTCAGTACCATTGTTGACTGTTTCTTCTTTGAAAAACATGGAACCGTTTGCCATTTATTTTAAAGTTTTGCGGATGATACGGCAGGGCACCAGAAAAGGGCTGGTGAAACATTTTACCTAGGATGCCCACACTGCCACAGACACCAAAGGTCACAAGCTCTTAGAATATGCATTTGCTGCTGTGTTACCATTGGTCCATTCATTACTCAAGTGATGTCTGCAGTGTGCTGCATTTCCTCCACACAGTTTGTTCTCTGTAAGGTCTTATCAAATAAAACAGTGTGGGATTCCCATTGGACATTTGTACTTCACATAGAGAAGGGCTTGGCTCCTTGGAAGACTGTTTAAAAACTGAGCCAGACAGGCCTTGGGTACGTCAGTCCAACTCCTGTTCATTTAAACTGTTCCTGGGTCCTACTCCAAGACCCACAGGTCCTCTTTGTGTTCTGGGCTTGTCTGCTGAGGCCTCGTCTTTGTGCCTACAATCTTCCACAGCATCAGCCGTTCTCTCACCCATCAAGTGTTAGTAAACTCCCAATTAGGTTAAGGTGCTGAGGGACACCGGGAGCCTTGTTCTACATGAGCTCTCACCCTGCACTGTCCCACACTCCGGAGAGCAGAAGTGATGTCACAGCACAGCAAGGGCCCGCAGATTCATTCCACAAACATCAAGCCACTCTCAAATTGTGTAAGCACAAGAACTTCAGCTACAGATTGAGAAGTGACCACATGAGGACGAACTGTGGTTCGGAGAGGCCATTCTTGAGAGAAATAACAAGAGAGAAGCTTTAAAGGCAGGAGAGAGCAGAGTCTGGCCCTGCCACCACACTCACTAGCTGGGCTGGACACAAGGCTCAGTCTCGGCATCTGACACAGCAGAGGTATGACCTGTCCTTGTTAGAGTTATCATCACTGCGACGAAACACCATGACTAAAGAAACTTGGGAGGAAAGGCTTTATTTGGTTTATCCCTCCACATCACTATTTATCATTGAAGGTAGTCAGGATAGGAACTTAAACAGGGCAGAAAAACCTGAAGGCAGGAGCTGATGCAGAGGCCACAGAGGGTGCTGTTTATAGGCTTGCTTCTCATGGCTTGCTCAGCCTGCTTTCTCATAGAACCCAGGACCAACAATCCAACCCACGATAGGCTGGGTACTCCCCATCAACCACTAGTTAAGAACATGTCCTATTGGCTTGCATAGAGCTCAATGTTATAAAGGCATTTTCTCTATTGTGTCTCCCTGCTTCCCAAAAACTCTAGCTTATGTCAAGTTGACATAAAACATCTGTGATCAGATTTAGGAAATGATAATCATAGACGGCCATATCTTATGAATCCCCCTTTGAATTAAAATTTAAACGATTGCTTGAACAGAAAATATAATGTCCCTTTTGGTCTGCAGACATGTACACCTCATGTGAGGACTCTATGTATTCATAGCACCGAGAGGGCAGCTCACTATTATATTCGGGTTGCATTGCACAGAACTGGTTCTGAAAGATTCCAGTGTGCTCACTCCTACCCTAAGTGGTTCCCATCCTCTGGTCCGTTTCTGCACCCTGCTGCCATGCATCTTGCTCTGGTATGGCCATTCTATACCTCTGGTATAAGGCCTGGCTTGGTGAAAGCTGTGTAGGTCAGGCTTGTTGTGAATAAAGAGGAATGCCTTGGATTCACAGAGGCCTGGTGTCAACCTCTGGCCTCTCACAATGTCATCATGTGTTCTTGATTACTTCAGATGAATCAGAAACACTTTCCTCACTGATCAATGCAAAAATGCTCTTCTCCCAAATCTCACAAATGATATGATTTCCTTTGGTATCGTTAACCACACTTTGTCTCCATTTCTTCAGTGTTGTTCTCCTCATGGTGCTCTGAGAACCCTGCTTCTCCCATGTCTCTCTGAAGGAGCAACAAGGCCTAATTTGTAGACAAAAACCAGTCTGTGTTGAATGAGGATGAAGAGGCTCTTGCATTTCTTTCTTTGTTCATAGTATATAATTACCTGGCACATTCTGTTAAGGAGCTAAGGATCATGAGCTGGAAAAATGAACAGTTTTCTGGAGACTAAATCTTCCCAACAGGATTAGTATATATCCAGTTAGAGTCCTAAGATCTCATCCATCCATAAGCCAAAGCCTGTTCTATAGAGACCAGATACCTGTACTTATATGATTGTCAAGCAAACCCACTGGTGAATTCTGAACCATCATCAGAAAATATGGAACTGTTAGGGATCAGAAAGTATGGAATTGTTAGGGATCATGTGGCCACCAGCTCATGAAAAAACTAGAAATGTTGCTTTAGGGTCACAGCTGCCAAGTGCAGTGTAGTGAGATGCTGACTCTGTCTCTTGACCATTCCTTCTATAAACTTCATAGTGTTTGTGTCAACCTTTCCTAGAACTGTTGCCCCCATACCTCCCTGATTTGACCAGGAGTCTTTGAACTTATGTCTGTACTTTCCAACCTCTTCTTCCAATTTCTAATTCCTTTCAAAACATAAAGCTTAATCACTTGTTAAAACCTACAGTGAAGCCGGATGGTGGTGGTGCATGCCTTTAATCCCAGCACTTGGGTGGCAGAGGCAGGCAGATTCCTGAGTTCGAGGCCAGCCTAGTCTACAGAGTGAGTTCCAGGACAGCCAGGGCTACACAGAGAAACCCTGCTGGGGGGGGGGGAGACCTACAGTGACTGACTGAGTACTACCTTTGATGTGCAGACCGGACAGTCAATGTGTCACTGGCTGTGATAGTGTTAGAGGAAGGCTAACATCACCCAGGAGATGGGTCTCTGGGCCTGTCCTTGGGAACTGTCGTTACTACACCAGTTAAGGTTGGGTGACCCATTCAGTATGAGTGGCAGAAAATGCCTAGGCAGGGTACACAGATGGAGGAAATGGACGGAGCACTGGTGTGCAGCAATGGCTGCTCTCTGTTTCTCACTAGGGATGTGGTATGACCGTTTCCCTCGAGCGCCAGTGACTTACTGCATGTGATGGACTGCAGCCTAGAACTGTGAACTAAGGAAACTCTTCTGCCTTAAACTGCTTTTGTTACAGAACTTTATCACAGCAAGAGAAAGGAAGCTAAGACCCCTTCATCTTCCCATCCTTGCTGGGCCCCACGGAGGCCACGTGGACTCCACGACCTCTCCACACAAGGCCCACTCAGCATCTTGGCTTCCCCTCTTTCCCTCCCTCCTGCTCTCTTTCCTTCAGCTACTGACATATTCTTTTTGATACCTGTTCTTCTGTTAGTTCTGCCAGAGAAGATGCTGCTGATATGCCTTCCTCCTCCTGCAAAGCTGGGATTAGATCCTACACACACACACACACACACACACACACACACACACACACACACACACCCATCACAGTACTGCCTGCATCACGTCGAGACCCCTTGTCTCCTTCACTTATGACTCTGTCTCCAGAACTTGTGCAATCCAGTCATGGAGTAATTATTGGGTGAAACATCTGTTTTCTTTATGTTTTGAATCTCATCAAATGGTCAAAAGAAAAAAATCTAGAAGAAAGCCCCCAATATCAGTGGTTTCCAATCATCACAGAAAAACAGAGTTTAGGATGAGTTGTGTCCGGCTCAATCCTCAAGACGTTGATTCTAGCATGAGTTCCAGAAATGAGTTCTCTTTCCCAGTTCCTTCTAGGATGCTAATTTACACCTAGCATTGGTTGAGGAATCTGGGCTTGAGCAAAGAGGACAGATGAGACAGGTCAGAGGACCGCCATGTCAGGGAAGGCTACTGGGGCTGTCCCTGCCCTCAGCATGCCTGGCTAGTGTGACATACAGATGCTAGCTGAGGATTTGCTATTAGCTGCTACCACCTGCCAATCCACTAAAATACAGAGGACAACAACGCTCTTGCCAAGAGCAGTCAGGCACCAAGAGCAAGGGAAATGGCTGCTCCCAGCCTATTTGGGCAGCTTCCTCAGATGTCACCTTTACTAAGGTCATACCCTGTTTCCTGGGCTGTTTCTCTATGAGGTAGACACAGTCTTGTTGAAGGCATCTGGCAACTTCAATTAGGGATACTTTCACAAGGGCAGCCAACAGTTTCCCAAGGAGCCCACAGTTCCTTGGGCAGCAGTCAGAGTTAGCATCCCCAAATAGGTGTCTAGAGCAGAGCAGTCATCCACTGTGTATCAATCCTGAGTGGGCAAGCTTGTGGCTGGCAGAGACTGGGCAGAGCTGAGGGAGGACCACTGTGAGAGTATCAAAGGTGATTTTTCAAGTGTACCCAGAGATCAAAACAGAAGGGGGCTGCTGTTTAGCCCTCCTCTAACTGACTCTTGCTTCAGAGAACGCAGGACAGCTTCAAGCACCCTGTCGTCATCCTAACACAGATCTCTGAGGACCTTGAGTGTCATAACCAAAATAATTAATTATATAATGGCCAACCCAACGTGTTCCATGCAGATGATAACAGCTGCTCTGCCCTTCCTGGGAAGTCCTTTTAATGTAAGGATTAAGGCATTTTTATAGATGGTAAAAATAGTAAACCTTTCAGCCAGTCGTTCCTGTAAAAATCAATCGGCGCTGGGTTCACAGAAGAACAATGACCAGGGGAGCACGTGCTCCTCCCTATCATCTCTGCAGTCTCTGCAGGAAGCTAGTCCACAGAGGAAGCTGGAGAGCAGAGGTCGGGAACTGCTCGCCCTTGCGCTAGTCTGATCAGGAGGCACATAGCTGTGTGACAAACCACTTCGCCCCACCGAAACAGGGAGCCAAATTAACACGGGCAATCAGGCTGAATCTGCTGGTTAGCAAATTGAAGGCCCCAGTGGGCAAGAGAAAGCTATTTTCACCAGCATCTGATAGAATCCGCTTCAGGCAAAGAGGAATTGTGCCAATCATATTAGAGAATGACATTTAATCCACAGCTTTAAATAAACTGACAGGTCAGGCAAGCCACCATGAGTGTGTGTAGGGAGGGTAGGGAAGGGTGCTTGTATTTTTTTTTCCATTATTGGGGTTGGGGTGAAAGAGTAGCATATTTTTAGCAAGCACTTTACATTTTGGTCCTCTAATTCCTGCTTACTAATCTCACACATTCACTGCCAGCACCGGCCTAAGCACAGTCTTCGCCAGGCCTTTTGAATTTACAAAGAACACTCCCAGCTGGAAACTGCATTGAAAGAGGGTTGCGAGTTGGGGGTCTGTTGTCATTAAACTATGGCTGCCTCGAAATGGGGGAGGAAGAAGGATGATCAGACTTTGCAGAGATCTTTAGTTAGCAGGGGAAATTAACAGAAGTAAGCAGCCTTTCCTTTTTGGCGTGTGTGTGTGTGTGTGTGTGTGTGTGTGTGTGTGTGTGTGTGTATGTGTGTACACGCATGTGCATGCATGTGGAGACCAGAGCTCACTGTCAGGTGTCCCGCTCAGCCACTCTCCACATTATTCGCTGGATTAAGGTTTCTCACTGAAGCCAGAGTTCAAGCCTCAGCTAGGTTGGCTGGCCAGTGATTCCCAGGGTCCCACCCTGCTCCCAGCCTGGGAGTTACTAACAGGAGCTGCCACACCCACCTCCTAGATGGATGCCTGGGATTCTGTGCTTGCTTGGGCTGACCTTTACCCTCACCTCAGCTCCTCCTCACACAGTCAAGGTGCCAAACACAAGGTGATTAAAAATGAAGAATTCCTGACTTTGTGCTAGGAATTACGCAGTCTGCAGAACTCTCCTGTGGCAGGCACTACAGCCACTGGCAGACAGTGTGAGGTCCATTGCTAGCTCCTTCCCCCTTCGTGTTTAAGGCCGGTGAGAGGGAGCCAGTGGCCTCTGTGATACTCCTTTGGTGTGTCTCATAGGGGACCATTGGGGTTTCACTTCATTTGTTTGTACATTTCTTGATTTCTTGTTGTCAATTCATTTGTGGAGTGAATGAAAGGGAAGAGGAATATAGCCTTAGCCAGCCCAGATAAAGCAGCCTCCTGTGATGTGGCAGTCAGACTCCAGGAAGGAGTAATCAAGCGTCTCCGGTCTCACTTTGAGGGGAAAACCTAAGCTGTACCAGTTTAGATCTCTCAGCCTGTTTTGAATTCCCTGTTAAATAGTGACAGAGGGAGAACCTGCCCCACTGGAAGGGAGAGTTAAAAAACTTTCAAAGCAGACTGCTTCGGCACAAACACAGAGGAAATGGAGTGGGAAAGAGAAGTCTGGTCCCATAAAGAAGCCCTGGTGTCAGCCAAGGCTGTGGAGCTGAGGACATTGCATGGCTGACTCAGCACATCCTCCACAAAGTCCAACACTGGGCTGTTTCCTGCAGAGGGCTGGGTGGTGGGTACAGGGGCTCGCTGGTCAATACTCAGCGGTACAGAAAGCCACCCTTTAGTATCTGCGAGGGATTGGTTCGAGGATACCTGTGGATTCTCAAATTTGAAGTTCTGAATCTCTTACATAAAATGGCATGGTGTTTGCAAACGCCTACCTATATCCTCCTCTCTACTGCAAATCACTTGCAAATGAGGCACTGTACCTAACACAACATCAGTGCCGTTCTGTTGCTTTCCTAACATGCTGTTTATATAATAAAGGCAAGGAGGACGCTGCATAGACGAAGCACGTAGACAACCCACCATGGCCAAAGATTGATTCTTCCTAATATGGATGTCATGTCTGTGGCTACAGAGGGTTGGCTGGCCTTACCACCTGTCTCTAACTACCTCTCCCCATACAGAAAGCTGATTGTGAAATATAAAAGCCCTGTTCTCACTTGGAACATCAAGATGACCATCATATGTGACCAAGTCCAGCTGACTCATCCTAAGAATGAATGCATTTGGATTTAAGTTTATGTAATAAGTGTTGCTTCCATGAGATGATTTGGCTGGTGTTAGTGGTGCCTACTAGTAGGAAATGCTCAAGAGGGAAGGCAAGGGGTCACGAGTTTGAGGCTAACCTGGGCCACACATTTACAGCAGCAAATGGGAGACACTGGAGGGGAGAATGCAATACTCACATATGATACTCATGTATGAGGTTCTCAAAAAAACTTAAAAAGAAAATTTAGAACTATAATCAGTCTTGCATCTTCTCAGCTGACACTCCCTATGACCGTAAACACGCCCTTCACTGGGGCCAAGAACTAGACCTGGGGGCCACCCAGAGAAACAGCAGGGAAGATGGTACACAGACAAGTCCCAGTGGCTTCAGACAGTGCTGTGTGGATGCGGGTTCTTCATATAATTCAAGGCAGGGGATTCAAAGTGAGTTAAGCAGACCCCTGGCTTCCTCGTCGAGCAGAGTTCTACTCTTACTCCAGGTTCCACCAACTGCATTTCTCAGAGCACGCTGAGAATATTTATTCACTATTTGTCTCTCCAGTGGGGCCTTGAAAGCTTTACAGAAAGAGACTATATCTCATTAGTCTTTTTTTTTTTTAAAAGTCACCCCTGGATGCTAAAATTCCTTCCAACTAGAAAAATTCCCCATCAGTCCAGTAAATTGAAGGTCAGCTGGACCATCTTTCTAGAGTTACATGAAAAATATGATTTCTGGACAGTTTTTTTTTTTATGAAGGCCAGGGACAAATTCCTGTGATAGTCTTAAGCAGGAGAGAAAAGGGCTCATAGCAGGAGCAATGATAGATTAACTCTGGTAAGCACACGGCTACACCAGCCCTGCGCCATATTTCTCCCAGATGGTTGAAATGGAGACATCTCATAAATCCCTAGGCCTTTCCTTTCCCTTTGCAGGTTATTATAGTGTCCCAGGGCAGAGGAGCACTCTCCAAAGTAAAGTAATTGTGAGCCATTTATTATGTTTAAAGGAGAGCCTGCCAGCCTTTACAGCCACTGCGCTGGCCGAGACAACTAAAGTGGTGGAAGTGACTATGCAAAACTCGCTGCCACTTGCTGTCTGAAGTCAAGGAGCACACACACACGCCCACACACACACACACACACACACACACACACACACACACACGTGTGCACATACACACAGGTACACAGGCACACAGGCGCACACACACACACACACACAAACGCAGAACTGCGATGGCTCTGCGCCCCACCCCACCCCCCACTGCTCTGTGTCTCTGTTCTCTGTCCAGGCCTCTCACAGCTCTGAAGCGACCTGTCCCCTTGGCTGCCAACAATTCACCAGGTCTGCCCTGCTTTCCCCAGATGCCACTACTCTCTTTGCATCCAAAGCAAGGACAGCCTGGATGGCAGTGGTGTGACATGCACACCAGGATGCTCCTTTACCATGCTGGTGGTCGACATCAGTAATTCATTACAACCCTTTCTCCTTCTGGACCAGGATGCTGCGAGCAAGAAATTGCTACTCATCAATTGAATTTCACGCACAAAGGCAAAACACTAGTTAATTTTAGTGCACAGGAATGATCAATAACTTTGGATCAAATATTCTTAACAGTGCCATTGTCTACTAACTAAAATTCCTTACAGATTAGTCAAAAATTATTATAACTTGAACTTAAATGTGTTTCATTCAAACTCAGGAAGTTTGGTTGTCCAGTCCAATAACTAAATGGCATTTCTCTATCATCGCCATCTTGATCATTGAAGCCCATATACGTATCTCTGTAAATGGTATAATAGTTGGGCTAAGTACCGACTCATGGGCCTTATCAAGCACTTAGGAATACCACTGAATGAATGAAACCGTAAGTAGACATTAGGTCCAATGATAGACCTCCTGATACCTAGAATGACTATCTTTACATTAAAAATCCAATGTTTTATACTGCTAAGGTAGGTAGAGTTTAACTTCTAGGAAACATTTTAGAATTATAATGAGAATGAAATTAAGTTTTTAAACATATATTTATTCATATAGAAAAGATGTTCCCGTACCCTCGTCATTAAAAGATAGCTGGAATAACTGGGATTTGAGGTCTTAGGCAAAAAAAAAAAAGAAGAAGAAAAAAAAGAAAGATGGAGGAAGCAGGGCAAGGAAAGTAAACCAGGAAAAATCCAACACCATAAAGGCAAAATTAACAAATAAATATAAAACACAAAACATATGAAATGATTATGTGCAAAGGAATTATTATTTACAGATAACTGAGATACTCATGTGCTGCTTGGGACGAACCACACATATGACAGTGTCCTGGAAGGACCATACATGTGACAACAGTGTCCTGGAAGGACCATGCATGTGACAGTGTCCAGGAAGGACCATACATGTGACAACAGTGTCCTGGAAGGCCATGCATGTGACAACAGTGTCCTGGAAGGACCATGCATGTGACAACAGTGTCCTGGAAGGACCATACATGTGACAACAGTGTCCTGGAAGGCCATGCATATGACAGTGTCCTGGAAGGACCATGCATGTGACAACAGTGTCCTGGAAGGACCATGCATGTGACAACAGTGTCCTGGAAGGACCATGCATGTGACAACAGTGTCCTGGAAGGCCATGCATATGACGACAGTGTCCAGGAAGGACCATACATGTGACAACAGTGTCCTGGAAGGACCATGCATGTGACAACAGTGTCCTGGAAGGCCATGCATGTGACAACAGTGTCCTGGAAGGCCATGCATATAACAACAGTGTCCTGGAAGGCCATGCATGTGACAACAGTGTCCTGGAAGGCCATGCATATGACAGTGTCCAGGAAGGTCCATGCATGTGACAACAGTGTCCTGAAAGGACCATGTATGTGACAACAGTGTCCTGGAAGGACCATACATGTGACAGCAGTGTCCTGTAAGGACCATGCATGTGACAACAGTGTCCTGTAAGGACCATGCATGTGACAACAGTGTCCTGGAAGGACCATGCATATGACAGTGTCCTGGAAGGACCATGCATGTGACAACAGTGTCCTGGAAGGACCATACATGTGACAACAGTGTCCTGGAAGGACCATGCATGTGACAACAGTGTCCTGGAAGGACCATGCATGTGACAACAGTGTCCTGGAAGGACCATGCATGTGACAACAGTGTCCTGGAAGGCCATGCATGTGACAACAGTGTCCTGGAAGGACCATGCATATGACAACAGTGTCCTGGAAGGCCATGCATATGACAGTGTCCTGGAAGGACCATACATGTGACAACAGTGTCCTGGAAGGACCATGCATATGACAACAGTGTCCTGGAAGGCCATGCATATGACAACAGTGTCCTGGAAGGCCATGCATGTGACAACAGTGTCCTGGAAGGACCATACATGTGACAACAGTGTCCTGGAAGGCCATGCATATGACAGTGTCCTGGAAGGCCATGCATGTGACAACAGTGTCCAGGAAGGACCATGCATGTGACAACAGTGTCCTGGAAGGACCATGCATATGACAACAGTGTCCTGGAAGGCCATGCATATGACAACAGTGTCCTGGAAGGCCATGCATGTGACAACAGTGTCCTGGAAGGACCATACATGTGACAACAGTGTCCTGGAAGGCCATGCATATGACAGTGTCCTGGAAGGCCATGCATGTGACAACAGTGTCCAGGAAGGGCCATGCATGTGACAACAGTGTCCAGGAAGGACCATACATGTGACAACAGTGTCCTGGAAGGCCATGCATATGACAACAGTGTCCTGGAAGGCCATGCATGTGACAACAGTGTCCTGGAAGGACCATACATGTGACAACAGTGTCCTGGAAGGCCATGCATATGACAGTGTCCTGGAAGGCCATGCATGTGACAACAGTGTCCAGGAAGGACCATGCATGTGACAACAGTGTCCAGGAAGGACCATACATGTGACAACAGTGTCCTGGAAGGTCCATGCATGTGACAACAGTGTCCTGGAAGGTCCATGCATATGACAGTGTCCTGGAAAGTTGAGTCTCCTAACAGCACTGCAGCCACTTAGTATAAGTACATGAAATGATGATCACCTAACTGCTTTGCTGGAAGTTGTCCTTGTTGCTAATCAACACATCACCTGAAAATCCATGTCATGTTAAATATGGTGTATTTGAAAAAAGGATAGCATCAAAGGAGGATGTTTTTGTAAAAAGATACATATCATGCAAAGTGACAACTAGAGCAAGCTTCAGAAATAAATACATGTCAAACTACATCACGGTAACTCTAAATTTCTTTTTTACCCCTTGTATTTTTCTTTGGTAATTTCATATAATGCATCTTGATCACATCTACGGCAACTCTTCCCTCCCACTCCCCCACACATCATCAAGACAAGTATGTTTCTTTGGTTGGACTTTTGTTGTGCACTTCAGTCTTAGCTTAAAAACATACTTTTAAACTGAAAACAAATTTAATACCTAGTAGCTTGTCTTTGTTACTGTTGGGTTCTTCTTTCTTTCTTTACCCTTCTTCTTATACATTTTCAACCCCCTAACACTAGATTAAAAAAAAGATCGAGAGGAAAGGAAAGATGTCCTTGAATAAAGTCAGAAGTCAGAAGGAGGGAAATGCTTCATTAAACGACTTCCTGATGATTAACGGTATGAAGTGTCTTGGGGGCAAGTTTGATCTTTGCCATCAGGATATCTAATTTCTTCTTTGTGCCTGACTCCCTAAAAACCCCGGGCCAACAACAACCAACAATCCCCCTATCCCCTGGAACCTCTCAGGACATAGTATTTATATATCCTCTAAAAAGTCTCCAGAATTTCAAATGTCACCCAATCAAAGAACTATCTCTATCTGGCAAAATTATACCCCCACCAGAGCATGAGGCAAATCACAGTGGCCAATATGAAGCAGTCCCATATTCTATACCTATGATTACAACAAAAACATGTTTTTATAATGTTTCTGTTTTTTAAGGAAACCAAAATTCCATAATTTTTCCTATAATACCTATCTATCCCTTCTCCTACTTAGCTAGAAAGTTATGAATGTGCAAAACACTTGGTATGTGTGTATATGTGACTGTGTACATACGTAGGTGTGCACATGTCCATGTATGCTGAATGAAGGTGTAGATGCCAGTACTTGTGCATGGTGAGAAGATGGGTGTCTTGCACTGTTATTCTCCACTTTACTCCCTTGAGTCAGGGGACTTCTGTGGATGCTGTACTTGGAAAGCCCATGTGTTAAACTGTTGCAGTGTACATTTTGGGTTGCAGGTGATTTTGGGATACTAGAGTTGAGTGAAACATCTGTGTCACTTTAACTCACACTTGACAAATGCCTCTACATTTAGTAGTTGACAATATTAGTGAGGAATACACACCAAACAAGAAAGCAGCCATCACAAATAAAGCCCACTCGACGCTATAGTCTCACCTTTGCTGTTACTGTTAAGATGGACTCTTGGAATGAGCATGAGTGCTTGACAAGTGAAAACTACAGCTTAAAGATGGGGCGTTGGGAGCAACTGTGATTCCTGCTGTACAAAATGGTGTCTGCTATTATAATGTGCAGAACCACCTCCTCCCAAGAGCACACCTGAGCGCACACAGGAGCGGAAGTGACACAAGTTCAGGGGACTTCCATAGACCCAGAGTTGTGTCTTTGTTGTATATGTAATATCTTATTCCCCCCAAAGACTTAATCCAAATGAATAACTATGCTTCCCCAATGCAGAGTGAGGCCTCGCAAATGTTCAGGAAGCATTTTGAAAAATAGCAGGGATATTCATTATCAGCAATAAATGGAAGCATGAGAGATTAAACCAACAAGTAGATTAATAAATATGGCGTGGGACTTAGAACTAAAAGGTAAATGGGTCACTCGACCTATTTAATTGCCCTTCTGCATGAGTATTCTACTAGATATTGGGGAAAAAGAGGTGAGCTTGGCACAGGTCACAGATAACTGCGTCATACATATTTATGTATGTGTAGCTCTAATAAATTGAGAATCCTGGAATTTGGGACTGATGTTAACATTGGGAGACGGGCTGAAGCAACAGGGAGACAGAATTCAATGAGTTACTCAAAATCATATTCTAGAAAGTGGAAAAGCAATGATAGGAACCTGAAAGCTTACAGCTCCCAGGCTTCCTACTGTCTGCTGTGGAGGCAGAAATGACCAGTGATCACCCCAAGTGCTCTGAGGGTCAAAGGAAGAGCCCCACCCTGCTGGGATGTCCAGAAGACCTCTGTGAGCTGAGCAGGTTCCTGAAGGAGGGTAAGACTTTCTTCTAACATGAAGAAGGGTGGTTAGGGCTTCTCAGCTGATGGAAAGGCCGCTGCTATGATCATTTCAGAGTAAAGTCCAAGGGAATTGTTGGCACCGAGTCAGGAGCACTGGGTGTCATTCCTGCCTCACTCACTCACCGGCTGCCCATCCTTGCTCCAAGTCTCAGATTCACAATAAACTGCACAGTGCAGTACAGCCCTCCACCCGACCCTCAAGAATAAAAGAGAGAATCTTGTTCCGAAGCTCTGAGGGTGTTGGATACAAATGGCTGGTGCTGATTTTTTTATTTAGGAAGAATCAGGAGTTTGAAGATAGGTTGAGATCAAAGTGTGGACACCTGAGGCAGCTACATGCAAAGACGCAGGCAGTCTTAGCTCTATCTTGTAGATGATGGTGGAAACGCACAATCTTCATATGTAAGGATAGATGATAAAAGCCAAAGGCTATCAGTGAAGCCCAGGCACAAGGGCCCTGGTATCACGGTTTCTGCTCACAAGGTGCATCCTTACATATTTCTGTATTTTTTCCACGTGATCTTGGATTTCGATATAACTTTTGATCTAAGTATTTTTACTAGGTTTGTGAGAAACCCTATCTCCATGCAATAACTAATTTGTCTTCAGGAAATATTCTTAAAACCTTTAGTCCAGCATTATGAGTGGCATGTGACACTAAAACAGAGGAAGGTGTTTCTGCCAGGGACAAACATCCACATGATGGTAAAGAGAAAAGGTATTTATCCTGTAAAGTAAAATAACTTTTAGGAAGTTTCGTGTTTAATTTGAGCTCATTATTAAAACAACAATGGTGTTTCTCTACAGTTTAAAAACCATCATATCCCTTTCCTATACTCTACTTAAATGATAGAAAGAGACCAAAGAGAGAATATTAGAGTAAAGAAATGGATGTCCAAGCAACCTACTGCATGGGAAAATGAAATGAGAAAGAAATGCAGGTGGCGCTGTCAGCGCAATTGGACCACATCAAAACAGTTACAAGTGTAGAGTATGTTTGTAAAGAAAAGGTAAGACTATGGTCTTCCCGATGCAGTGTAAGGGCTTTCTAAGTACCTTAAGTGGAAGCTGCAACTTGAGTCTTGATCTTTTCCTAGGTTGATGATATGTGGCACTCTGTCCTAATACTGGGTAGTCAGCCATCACTGCCAAATGTTGTGGGGCCATGAGACACTAAACAGGGCGTTACACCAGCAGGAAATGTTATCTGTATAACATGTATATATATATACAGTTATACAGTATACCATGTATATATATATATATATACACATATATATGTGTGTGTGTATGTATATATGTATATGTATAAATGAAGTGCATTTAATGTGTTTTTTTCAATGGGGCCTTACTATGTTGCCAAGGATAGCTTCAAATTCTAGGCTTAAGTAACAGCTTCTCCTAAATAGCTAGTATTATAGGTATATAACACTATGCTCAACTAAATTTACTTTTGACCTGTGATATTTTTAACTTACCATGGATATCTTAGAAGACAGCCTTGTCATAAGTCAGTGAGCACCTGTACATTATTAATAGCATGTCTGAGAACTATCTTGAGTATCTACCATTCATTTGGACCCCCAAACATGATCAATCGTGGGCTAGGCCCTTCTCTAGTTAGATAACCGGAAGTCATACTGGTGCCTCTGAATGACCCTTCTGTTGCAAAAGCCACTCCCCGTTCTCAGCCAACTTTCAGCTATTTGTCTTTGGTTAAGTGGGTTTTTAAGGTGGCTCTGCACACTGCTTGTTCCTCACATGTCATTAATCAATGCCAAACTTAGCAGGATCCAGGCCCAGCTGAGAATACAAGCTGCTTGGCTCATCACCCCAACACCTCATGAACGAACATGAGTGCTGACTGGTGGGTAAACACCTCCCAGAGAATGCGAGTCCGCTAAATGAGTATTGCTTTAGATGTTACACTGAGGAAGAATGTATGACAAATATTGATATCCAGGCTGTTTTAGACATAGTCATTTTACAATGTGTTGAAGCTTGCTGGCTTTAGTTAGAGTGTTAAATGGTGAGACTGATGAAATGTGGGTCATTCAGAAAGTATAACCATGAACTTTTGTGATACTGAATAGATGTATTGGAACTATAATAATCATCTTCCAGGTGTAGAGACACAAAAGAGTTTGTTACTAGCTTGGTAAAAAGGATGAGAGATCCTGTATTACAAGAGGAGAGCTCTCTCCTCTCTGTCTTCAGAGGAAATGTTGGTGCCTAGAAAGCCACCAGGAGTTGTGCAGAGAAAACCTGGAGATGGACATGGAGTCACAGCCAAATAGATTTAATTTGAAATTCCTAGAACATTAGAGCTGTTCGGGGATAAGTCTAATGGATGTTGTATGGGATGTTAATCTATGATGGGCAGGAAGAAAGAGGAAGTGAGAGGAGGAGAGTGAGATGCTAACAGTAGCTAAATAGTCACACTCTTTCCTACTTTCTTTATCTCCCCTGGGGCCTTTTCAGTGATATGCAGCAGAAATAGCATGCTTTTAAAAATAAAGTCTATGATGGTTCGAATATGCTTGGTCCATGGGAAGTGGCATTATTAGGAGGTTTAGTCTTGTTGGAGGAAGTGTGTCACTGTGTAGGCGGGCTTTGAGGACTCCTAAGTTTCAAGCTCCACCTAGTGTGGAAGAGACCCTCCTCTTAGCTGCCTGTGGAAGACAGTTTTCTCCTGGCAGTCTTCTGATCAAGATGTAGATGGAACTCTCAGCTCCTCCAGCATCAGGTCTACTTGCCTGCTGCCATGCTTCCAGTATGATGATAATAGACCGAACCTCAGAAACTACAAGCTAGGCCCAACTGAATATTTACCTTTTTTTAAAATTTTCTATATTCTTTGTTTACATTCCAAATGATTTTCCCTTTCCCAGTTCCCCCCTCCCCATAAGTCCCATAAGCCCTCTTCCTTCTGCCCATTCTCCGATCAACCCCCTCCCACTTCTCTGTCCTGGCAATTCCCTACAATGCTGCATCAAGCCTCTCCATGACCAGGGCCCTCTCCTTCCTTCTTGGGAATGATTTGATATGTTAATTGTGTCTTGGGTATTCAGAGTTTCTGGGCTAATATCCACTTATCAGTGTGACTGTATTCCATGTGTATTCTTTTGTGATTGGGTTTCCTCACTTAGGATGATTTTCCAGATCCAACCACTTATTTGCCTAAGAGTTTCAGGATTCCATTGTTTTTAATTGCTGAGTAGAATTCCATTGTGTAAATATATCACATTTTCTGTATCCATTCCTCCACTGAGGGTCATCTGGGTTCTTTCCAGCTTCTGGCTATTATAAATAAGGTTGCTATGAGCATAGAGGAGCATGTGTCCTTATTGCATGCCGGGGTTATACAAACTTGATCATAGTGTCTTTTCACAGCAATGAAACCCTAACTAAGACAAGATCTTGAGCAACTTCAGACTTCTGAACCTTTGTAAAAACTGAGGTGGTATCTACATCAAAGACTAGTGAAGAATTAAATTAGATGACAAGAGGAAAAGTACAAAATTATTTCCTGTATACAGTATGTGCTTGGTAATTATTAGGGGACATTTTTGCCTTTGTTCTTTTATTTATGGCCTATAACATCTACTACTTCATAGAGCTCATTTTATATATTTTAATTAAACTGGGGGAGTATCTCAAATCCAAAGTTTATCTCTGAAACACTTGGCACACAGCTCAGAGAGATATGTCTCTGGAAGAGGACTAAAGTGCTTGAGAAAGTGACAGAATAGAAAATATATCATAGAAGTCAAGGTTTGATTCCCTGCTACTAAATCATTTATCTCCTTCATTAGCCTGGGACCACTATGGGACATCTAGTATACACAAACACTCAGTAGACATTATAGGACAGAATAACACACTATGTATGCACTGGAAGACCTTTGATTCAAAGGCAGCCGGCTGCGACATCAGAGGAGAGGAATGCCAATAAGATATGTGCTCAGGAGAATAAAATGTCTTCTTTATTTTGGGAAAACTTAAACAGGGTTTGTAGAAAAGGTGTCAAAACTTACACGTGAAAATTGCAGAATGTTTGTATTGTTGGAACAACAAGACCAAATTTAATTTGGACAGTTTGCCCAATTTGTGAGCAGAGAAGACAGTGGGAGACAAAGTGCATGGGTGTCTTTGTTACCTTCATGACAAGAAGGCGTGTCTTGTGAAAGGAACTGGAACAAAAAGAAGCACATACAAACTACTAAAAACCAACAGAGCCTGAACATGTGTTCTACCCTCCCCACCCAGGAGGAAAGCCTTGGAGCACTTTGTGAGTTAGGCAAAGAATGGAACATGAAAAGGCTTTGAGTAATTCATAGATAAGTCGACATGAGCCTGTATGCTACAGCTTATAGGTAGGGCAGTCATCTGCCCATCGGCTCACTTGGGATGGCAATGAACCATGGAACTGTAGGGAGATGCCTCTCTATCAGAAGCAGCTGAAGAGGATCCTTCACAGCCTTTCATCATACAACCTGGAAGCTGAAATGTCCGATAGGAGCTTGAAAACACCATTAGGCAATGATTAGTGATGGGGAACTCTACAAACAACCTGAAAATGTACAATATTCTCCCAATAGGCACTTGCTTCTTCTTCCTCCACCAGGAGCTTCCAGAGGTCAAAGAGGAGCAGGCCAGTGGAAGCTGGGGACCAGAGGTTCTTCTGGAAGAAAGGATATGAGGGAAATCTGTCCACACAGAGGAGGGTGCAAAGCCCATCTTCATCCATTCCAGGAATCCAGCTCCACTCACACCCGAAGAACAGAATACTTGCATGTGCTGGTCCTGTGCGAATCTGTCCAATCTCCCAAACACACTGGCTTTCAAAACCAGTACTAGATTATAAAATTGGGGCTTTTTTTCATTTTTAATATCTTGCATCTGAATCTGTTTTTGTGAAATACAAATGATAAAATCTACCCTAGAGTTATAAGGTGAGCTAGACAGTCCATACAAAGATCTACAGACACTCGAAGGTGCTAAAGAAATGCACATTTTTATTTTTTATTTTTATTTTATTTTTATTTTTTTTAGAATGATCATAAACATTTGAGTAAACTGCCTCCTGGCATAAAAATACAAGATACTCTCAGTTCGAGCAGTGAAAAACAGTCAGCTTTTGTTTAATAGGGCAGTTTCTTATCAGCAGCCCTAATACAGTTCCCATTTAGGTGGCTGCTGTGTTTGGCTCAGGATGCTGATTATAATCTATGCACAGGTGAAAGAAACCTTCCCAGCCGTGCACGGTAATATGCTTACTCACTTAAGACAGGAAGAGCAGAGAATGACTGAAGAGTTAAAACAAAGACAACACTAACGAGAAGGACAAAAAGAACTCCTGAATGGAGAGAGGAGGCCAAGCAGGAGCTGCAGAGCAGAGGGGAAGGCTGCAGGGCCATCCCCCAATCTTCCTGGTTGAGACGAGTTAAAAATAGCACCGGCCTGTGTTGCCAACTCAAGAAATCAAAGCAGAAAGGATGCCGCCAGCTGAGTCGCAGCAAGTGACCTGGGAGATAAGGAGTATGGATGGAGCTGTGGGTGACAGGTGATGAGGCAGGAGGTGAGGACTGCATGGTTGGAAGGGATGAAGGCATCCAGCAGGTGCCCAGTGGGAGCCTGAAGTGCTGACAAAGGGTTTCCTTCCTAAACTGCAAGCGCTTCAGTAAAGATCTCAGGAGAGGCGAGTTTACCATGAGGTGTATGCAAAATCATGATCCAGCAGTTGAAATAGCAATGGTGCTGAAGCTGGAGGTATTGGGGGTGGGGCACAGTGAACTGTCCCCCCTTTGTCTTATGAGGCTCCACTCCCTCATTTTGACAAGCCCTCTCTGGAAAGCTGTAAGGATGCAAAGAAATGAGGCACCTGGCATGGGGGCTGCACCTGAACAGCTGGTCGATAAACCAGTTCTTCCTCCCACGAGACCCATTTTACTCAAGTTTTTTTCATATTTTCCTTTGCGGTCACTTCTAGGCATAGTGAAGCAGAGGAATTAGAGGATCATTTTCCACCATGCTCCCAATGGCTAGCCTTCAGCATTCTGCTTGAATGGAGTCTGAACTATGTAGTTTTAATAAGAAGCCCATTTGACCACAACGGTTAAAATAAACCTGTCTTGTGAGATTTTATAAATGTAAGTGTTCTGTTGCTTTATAGTAAACCACTATGTGTGTGTGTGTGTGTGTGTGTGTGTGTGTGTTTTACAACCTGAGGGACAGTAGGACATTTCCTCACATAGATTGTGTATATTACCTGCCAATAAAGGAAGCATTTGTGTTGACAAATTTCAGGAATGGGCTTATGTCAGCATCCTGTCTGGTCCTGCAGTCTCCTCATTCCTCTTGCAGCTTTGAAGAGCACTGAGAACTTACAGAAACACAGCACAATGCCTCTACCTAAGGAGACATGGCACACCTACACTATCTTTGTACTTTCCCAGACATTCCTGGACAAGGCAGAAACAGTATAGAGAATGGATGGATATTCATGTTACTTGAGCAAAATGGCTCCGTTCGGGTACAAATAGTAATTAGTTTAATGAAAGCCAAAGCTATAATTTCAACTGGCTTGGTTGCAATGCAATTTAAGACACTCTGGTAGAATTTGGGGGCAGAAAGTAAAGTTCAGTGGAATTGAATGAGAGGCTATGGGAAAATTTTTGAGAGAACTTTGAGTAAAACTCAGAAAATATTTTATATGAACATGATACCTGATTGCTTTTAAAATGTTGTAAGTATCATGATCTAAGTTGTGAACAGTTAATTATTGAGTTTCAAGTCATGTTCCTGATTGAGTAGCATGAAATAATAATTTTCTCATTTGCAATAAAGATCCAAAGTTCTTATTTGGAGTAGAAATTATTTCCAAAAAATAATTCTGGAGTTACTAACCACTAAATATAAGAATGCCAGACTTGCCTGCTTGACATAGCAAGTGTATTTGGCAAAAAGAGGGAGGAAGAACAAAGTATGGGCACTCTGGTCCTTCTTAGAAGGAAGAACAAAATACCCACAGGAGGACATACAGAAACAAAGTGTAGAGCAGAGTCTGAAGGAAAGACCATCCAGAGACTGCCCCACCTAGGAATCCATTCCATATACAATTACAAAACCCAGACAGTATTGTGGATGCCCACAAATGCTTGCTTACAGGAGCCAGATATAGCTGTCACCTGGGAGCTTTGCTAGTACATGACAAATACAGAGGGGGACACTCAGCCAGCCATTGGACTGAGCAAAGGGTCCCCAATGGAATGAGATAGAGAAAGGACCAAAGGAGCTGAAGGGGTTTGCAGTGCTGTGCCATAGGAGGAACAAGAAGTATTCCCAGAGCTCCCAGGGACAAAACCATCAACCAAAGAATACAGTTGGAGTTACCCATGGCCCTAGACACATAGGCAGCAGAGGATGATCTTTCTGGACACCAAATGGGGGAGAGGCCCTTGGTCCTGGAAAGACTTGAAACCGTAGTGTAGAGGAACACCAGGACAGGGAAGCGGGGATGGGTTGATTGGGAAAGGGGAGATGACTTACAGGACTTTTGACGGACAAGGGAACCAGGAAAGGGGACAACATTTGAAGTGTAAATAAAGAATATACCTAATTAAAAAAGAAGATATCATTGATAAGTTATTAAATTACAAATTGAGAATTAATTATTGTAGCATTTGAAGCTAATAAGGGGCTTATACTAAGGCTATTAAGTATGTAAAGTAGATAAAGGGCACAAACACCCATTTTTAGAAAGGAACATTAGATTTAAAAAAAGTGAAAAGATGCAGTCCCAACTAGCCATCAAAAGAATGGAAACTAAAATAATTAAATATCACTTTCAGATATCAGAATGACCAGAGGTATTTCACATCAAATACTGGTGGGAAGGTAAGGTTATGGCCTCTCATATATGGCTTCCAGAATGAAAGTCAACTTGAAATGAAATATGTATATATCACATGACCCAAGGGTCTAACTCCTGGGAAAATCTAAGAAGGACTTCCACATAGATCTTCATAGGTCACAAGTGAGAATGTCAGTTGTGGAATTTTTTTGTGTGGCAGAAGTAAGCTAAGTAGAGCATGATTGCTTATCAACCAGGGCAAATATAAACTAAAGTGGGATGCATGCTGAAGATGGACCTTTGCTATGTTGTGGGTTCTTTTTACCCTTTTCTATCCCGTTTTCCTACCCTTTCAATCCCCAAACATCAGAGAGGAGAGGAAAAAAAGGATAGAGGGGAAAGGGGGTTATTATATTGAGAAACTACTACTTCCTGCTAATTAGGGACATTGAGGTTTGATCTTTGCTGTCAAGATACCTTATTTCTTCCTGTTGTTTCTTATTTGCACATGACTACTTACCAAGTTGCAACCAACACCAATCAACAACCTACCAACATCCTCTCAGGGCCCTAGCATTTATCTACATGCTCAAAAGTCCTCAGAATTCCAAATGTCCTACACTTGTGCAAGTTTATCTGCAGCTGGCAAAGTCATGCCCCTGCTAGAGCATGAGGCAAATCACAGTCAGCTTCTGTAAGACATTCTGAAGCATCTGTATATCCCACACCTGGGACTGAAACAAAAACATATTCTTATAAAAGTTCTGTGTTTTTTAAAGAAACCAAAATTCTCACTACAGTATGCAGACAATGAAACCCTGAGGCAGTGTTTGAAGTCTACCCAGCAACAGAGCCATTCCCAAAACATAAGAATTAGTCTTCATCATTTGGAAAGGGAAATAATGCAAAATAAAAGGAGGGGCTGAGTGTTCTTGTGGCAAGCTCTAAGCTAAGATGCACCAATAGCTTACTCTTTACCTGAGAGTCAGTTTGTTCTTTAAATATTGCGATTTCCTGTGAAGATAAATGCCATGCTCTGCAAGTCATTTCCTGGCAATATCAGACCTACTGAACATATGTTGCTTCCCTACACCTCTTAGGAATAAAAGGATGGAGTTTCATTTTCTCACTTTTATAGATGAAAACATGGGTTCACGAAAATGAAGTACATGGAGGACACTCAGGTGTGCACAGAGAACTGTTCTTTTAAACCTGGGTTCACATCAGCAACACTCAGTGGCTTTAGCAAAGGATACAGATAGCTAGGCTCAGTCCCTCTACAATGTGCACCAGCACAGGACAAAATAGACTGCATCTTTGGGACGACATGCGTATGAGACCCACACCTAAGCCTGAGGGTTTTCCATTTGGATATCAGCCACTCATGCTATCCCAATTGATGCTTTCAAAACTTTCAAGCTTTTGCTAAATTTGAGTTTCTCAAAAAGGAATGTATTTCAAAGCACATGATGAGTGTATACAGCAGGGTGCACCGTCTGCTCTCCCAAAATAATTGAATCTTAGAAAATAATGTTATAGATAGGTCTATAAAATTGCTAGCTTCCGCCAAACAAAGACACACTCTAAGGGATGAAGGGAACTATTTCTCCTCTGGTTTGCCTTTATTAAGAGAGCTAATCTAAGCCGGGTGGTGGTGGCACACACCTTTAATCCCAGCACTTGAGAGGCAGAGGCAGGCAGATTTCTGAGTTCGAGGCTAGCCTGGTCAATAGAGTGAGTTCCAGGACAGCCAGGGCTACACAGAGAAACCCTGTCTCGCCCCCCCCCCCCACCAAAAAAAAGCTAATCTACATCAGTGAGCAAACATGTCTCCTCTCTTCCAGTCACCCAACACCCAGGCTAACAGGATGCTTGAGTTTGGACTTATCATTCACAATAATGGTAACTTGCACAAACTTAGCAATTTTCCTTCTAACAGCTCAATATGCCAACAAGCAAATGTGTACCTTCAGTTGGAAAATAGAGAAGCCAGAGTGTGGAGTGCATCCTGTTGAATGTCACTCTGTACTCCTTGGCATTGGCCACTTAGTGATATCCCCTCCAACTACAGGTCCCACAGCATTCAGCACACACCAGTCGTAGTCTCTGTTGTGCTTGGATACTCAAAGACAGCTGAGATATGTTATTCATCCAGTGTCTCCTGAACAGAAATTCCAGCTTGGATTGTCTCAGATGGAAGCAGTACAGGGAACATGTACACACTGGGGCTGTGCAGGGTGGCTCTGCCACCTGATATACACACATACACACACAGATTTTAATGAATCTCAATAGATGAGTACAGTTTTATCTACTTTTATTTTTAATTTTATAATTTTTATTTCTATTTTATAATTATTTTTCAAAATGGTAATAATGGAATTGTCCATGTTTTTCTCAATTGCCTAATTAATTTCCTGCTGTCTGACCCCTTCTGTCTCACAAAATGCCCTCTTGCTTGACTCTTCCTTTAGTGTCTCTATGTTTTATATATCTCCCAGGCTTCTATGAGCATATTAAGTGCATCAGTGTCAAGATATACTATGGCTTGATTGTTGCTATCTTTGCTAAATAATCTGCTGAAATCTAATCTCAATGCAATAATGTGGAGAGGTGCGGTTTTTGGAAGGCAATTAGAATGGGGTTCGTGCTATTACAGAAGAGGCCCCAGGGGGCTTGCAACTGCTTCTGCCATGTGGAAATGCAGAAATAAGGTGCCCTATGAAGAAAATGTCACAAGACCCAGAACGTGCCAGCACCTTTAGAGGCAAGGTAGCCTGTGGTCAAGAGCAGGGTCAGAGATGGTCCTATTAGAATGGACTGTATCCAGGGCATTTCTTGAGCCTGTCATAATGGATTGCAGTGACAGTTAAATTATCCTTACAGTAGTAGCCCTCTCTCAACTTACCTCATTATCATGGCCCAGAAATCTTTTCTTTCTTGTGAAACTTTTCCCAAAAAAATGAAGTTCCAAATATCTGTATCTTCTAATTTTGACTAATTCACTTATGAGAATGAGGGAAATTTTAGGAAAATCAAAGTGCAAAACTAATAATGAGTCCAGCCATCTCACCTGAAGCACTTTAGCATAGAGGAGAAGGGACTGTGTGAGAGATGTTGTTTTTCAAAGCAAACCTAAAGATTCATTAGCTATCTTACTATAAAGATATTTTCCATGAACCTGCAAATACACAAAGCTCATGAAATTGTTATTTTATATTATATCCTTAAATATTTTTCTATCTTTTTTCATTTTAAATTCATATATTATTGATTTTAAAAAAACAACAGACAATTAAATTCCTTTTATCAGCCTCCTCCACCAGGTATTTTAAAAGACATTTTATTTATTTCATTGCTTTGGGGAAAATTTCAGCCCACAGATTATTTTTCTCATTTTGGTCAATTTGTCATTATAATTAGTTTTATTCTTGGACGGGAGGCTCTTTTGCCTCTGAAAATTAGGAAATTATCTTCAAAAATGAGTTTATAGAAAAGGAAAAAATAATATAAAGAAAAGAATTATTGTCTTCATTTTATAGGTAAAGTGATCTTAACCATGGATTTGCTGTGAGTGGGAAAGGGTGGCTCCACCGGGAATGACCTGGGTTCCTGGCAGGCACATGTGCCTCTGCTTGGAGGCTCTACTTGGCTGCCAGTATCAGCTAAGGTCTAAGACCCTCCTTCCCATTCACCTTCCACCATTACTTTAAAACAAATGGGAGGTTTTATTCTAAAGCTTTAATCCAATAACAAACTTCTTAGGGAAAGTCTTTGTGTCACCCTTCATTGTACCTTATGCCATTCTTATAGATGATAATGACAAGGAGTGACCATTATCAACACAGTCAGACAGGGTGAATGGCAAGTATGGATTCACGGTGCAAACACCAGGGTATAGGGTTAATACTGTCAATTTCACAAGATCTACAATTACCTGGAAGACAGTCCTCTGGGCATGCTCATGAGGGATTGCCTGGATTAGGTCAGCTGAGGTGGGATGGTACAACCTAAATGTAGGCAACACCATTCTACAAGATGAGGACCTACGCTGAACAAACAGGAGAAAGCAAAGTGGACAGTAGCATTCATCTCTGCTTCTTCACTGCAGACCCAATGTGACCAGCTGCCTCACGCTCCCGGTGTCATGATGTTCCTACAATGATGGGCTGTAACCTTGGACTGTGAGCCACATAAACCCTTCCTCCCTTAAGTTGCTTGGTGTCCTCTACCTATGTCCTGTCCCAGTGCAGTCCTCTTACACACCCTCAGTGGCTTGGTCAGTTCCCAGCATAGAACTCCCTAGAACATGTTTTGTGGAGAGGGAATGTTAAGTGAAGCAACTGTGAGCTCTTTGTGATGAAACTGTAATTTTTCGACATCTCTGAGATGCTCGTGAACTAAAGAGTAACAAGATACATTAATTAATTAATTAAAAGAGATAAACATTTATAAGATAGAAGATACCTTTATAAAACTACTGAGTTTGTTAATTTAGCAATGAGTGGAATTCTTTCTGAAAATGGGCCCACCCATGTCTTTATAGAGCAGCGTGAAGAACAGGAGGAAACATAGCTAACACTTAGGGAGAAGAGTTCCAAGATGTCACTGGGAAATTCACAAAGAAAGATCATGAGAAATACAACCTGCAGGTAGGTGTCAGAAGCAGAGAGCCTCCTCATAGACCAGGTTGGGCCTGGGCAGAGGTCTCTGAAAATCGACAAAAGTCTTTTCTAGAATGGAAAATCTGAGACTGTCTGCGCCAGGTAGGTCCTCTGTGCACAGAATGTCTAGGAATCTGCACCCAGACTCGAAACTCATAGAAGAACAGCAATAACCAATTCCACTATTTCCTTGGATATAGAAGTAAAGCATCAGCACTGGACCCAGAATCAACATCAAAAAGATGCGTGAATCAGGTTAAGAGTTAAGTAGGAATTTCCCAGGCATAAGAGAAGAGTGGAACTCTCCAAATATAGGTGAGAAAGTTTGGTATGTCTGGGAACTGAAAGTAGTGGCCCACCGAATCTCACTGGCTGTGAGGAGAGGAATCAGGTGCTCAGGAAAAGTGGACAATGGGCATATGAAGCGGGCCAGAGCAGTCTTGCATCCCAGAGAGGGAGGCATACTCAGGGGCTCTAAACAAGAAATCATGCTGTCATCCCTGGAGCTGTGCGAGTTAGGAATATTGCTCTTCCAAACATTCTTGATTCCTGCCAGATTCTACTTCCAAATTCCAAATTTAGATTTCAATCCTGGCCTTGATTTCTCGGCTTAGTTTTCCTTTCCTAAGAAAATAGTCTCTCTTCTTTGGCACATGCTTAAGGGCAGTGGGGAGTGGGCTTGCATATCTGTAGACTGGGGGCCCCCACTAGGTAGTAGATTATGTTTCAAGGGAATATAGAGGAGATTTGACCCAAGTCCTCCCACCAGCAGATCATGTCTCTCTGCTCTCCTTCTTGGAGTCCAAACATTAGAGAGGAGAGTATTCAAACACAGACCAGAAGCGGAATGTGGATGGCTATCTCAACACCCATGCCCACTTAAGCAGCCTAGTTAAACCCAGTCACAGAACATAGACAGTCAAACAAAACAAAACAAATGCACAAACAAATCAAAGACATGAAACTGAGGACCTGCTGAAAAGGGAGTGGAAGGGAGGATAGGAGAAGGGGTGTGTGTGGAGGGGCAGGGTGTCCATGGCTGGATGTATTTTATATCAAGGAATAAATTAACAAAAAGAAATCCCACAACTGGAACCATGGCATCTCCAGGATGAACATGGTCTTCGGGCACTGCCTTGGAACACACACATAAACAAAGCCAACATAAAACATAGTGGAAATGTGTTTCTCCAGCTGAAGCAACATATTTAGCCAAGTTTCACTTAACGGGATACATTTGGTAAATACAATGCAAACATTCCTTGACAGATCGGCAGAAACTACGCTTGTTCTATGGATGGGGGTGGAAGGAAAGGAGAATGATTTCACCATGTTGGAGGCCAGCAGAAGACAGGGAACAGTAACCTCAGGGGAGGAGGCTCAGGAGACTGGAAGGAGAGAGGACTTGAGAGACAAGTGCAGGAACCCAGCTGACACCCCAAGAAAAGCAATGCAGGGACAGCAGGAGAGGCCACTGTGCTGAAGATAGAACATCAGCGACTGGATGATTAGTTAGAGCATGGGTTCCCCTAGGGCCAATTCTGTCCCGGGGGACACTCAGCACCATATCGTCCTCCTTGCTTGAGCTATGGCACTACTAGAATCTAGTGGGCAGAGGTAAGAAATTCTGTTTCACGTCACAAGATGTGCAAGACAGCTTCCCAACCCAGGAAGATCGAACTCCAAAGGTCAAGGGTGCTGATGGTGAGGCAACTTGACATCTTAGGCAGTTCCTGCCTGTGCCCACCCCTGGCCACTCTATGCTGCTTCCCCTGGCTGCCTCTGAAGACAGCTGTCAGTAGATTAAAGAAAAAAAAAAAAACCACGCAGTCATGTCTAAAAATAAAACCATTTTTATACTTCAAGGAACAAACAGAGCGATCATTTCTTCGTGACTCTCGGAGTGCTTGAAGGTTTCCAGAGTCTGGGAAACCAAAGCCCTGCAATCTATACATAGCTCGGCCTCAGATCCACCACCCTCTGCTTGTCCCCCGCCTCCGAGGCTAGCTGCTGCACAAAAGATAAAGCCTTAATTTATGAAAGGAGGCTCTTCTCAGCACGAAATGGCAGAAGCTTGCAGTGAAGGCTCTCTTCCTCATGAGCAGTGTCTCCCAGCTCATCTTTCCACTCCTTCTGTTTGGTCCCAAGGTTACCCCCACCTCATTTCAACCCTCCTGCGCCCCAGTATAGGGTTTGAAAGCTCAGTGTTTGATCTTTTTTTCTCTTTTCTTTTCCTCTGACCCTTGCAAAGGTGATGACTAATATTATCTAGAAAATGAATTTTCTAACAAGCATTTTTTTTAAAAAGCAAAAGGTACAAAGACCTTAAGCATCCAGAACCAGCCTGGTGATTACCTCAGCCAAATCACCTACTGGTAATTTTCTTCCAACAATAGTCCGTGAAATGTTTTTCATGATAGTTTCTGGAAAATTAAACACTGAGCAATGGTGATGGATGTGTCTCCACGTCAGACCCTCCATGAAGGCTCTTGATCTTAGGGCAGCCCCAGCAGTGATCAGGAAGATGAAGTACCAGGGGCCAGAGTGGCCATCTCTCTGTATGCTTGCCCTGGTCCTCTCTACCTCCTTTGGGTTTTCCATCTTCATTCTTCCATCCTAGAGCCCATCTCTGTGGTAATATTTTTACCTCCTTGTCCTCCTTTCCCTGAGCATGTTACATAAGGGAGATCCCAGCTGCCCAAAGAAGAGAGGTGGAGGGAGGGGAGAACCCCAGATTCTAGATGCAGAGTCCACTCCCAAGGCTAGGGAGCAGGCCTGACTGGGCTGCCATTGTTCTAGAACCCAGCTGTGCATTTGCAATGAGCGTCAGGGTTAGCATTAGGGTTGACTAGCCTTCTGTACTGATGCTGTGAGCCACGAGGAAGGTGACCCACTCACGCTGTGATAGTCCTAGGTTTTATCCTTCTTATGTGTAGAACTTGCTCAGAATTGTGGCTTTGGTTTGCTGAGTCTTTCCCCTTCTCCCCCACAGACTAAGATGGCAGCTACACGCTGCTTTCTGGATTCTCCAGGACATTCTTGTGCCAGTCTCCAATGCCTGACAGCAGCAGGGCTGCCAGTCCACCCACTCACTGCCAAAAGCTAAGGCCTGCCCTTCATGGCTCTCAAGTATAATGCTAAAGTTCTTACTTGATTTTTATAATTTATATTTCTGTGTTTATAATGTTATTATTATTAATGCTTTAATTCACAATGCAACAGTCTTATAATTTAGTGTGTGCTTCCAATTTTGCAAATAATTGTGCCTTAATTCCATATGTGCAAAAGGAAAAATAAAATCCCTTAACTTATTTTATATTTAAGAATAAGTACTTCCCTATGATCAGTGTAGATCGTATAGGAGCTGTGGGTGGATGCTTAGCCTCATTTAGTAAGATAAACAGACTTAGGAGTCAAACATCACAAGCAAGCAGGCTTCTGCTTCTGGCAGCACATCCACTGCTGTGTTGTAGCAATGCTTCTCATGCTCTGCAGAGCTCAGTCCACTCAGTTACGTCAAAACATAGGTACTATCCTTACTCCTGCAGCACAGACAAGGGGAGACTGAGGACAAAGCAGGAAGTGAGCGGGAGAGCAGGAAGTGGAGCTCCTTAATCACGGTGCAGTCCTCACTCATCTTGCCCAGTAAGCTCAGTGAGCAAGGGACAATGCCAGGAATATTGGAGATTCACGAGTTGCCAAATTCTGAATTCGCATGTGTATGTCAGAGATGCTGCAGTACACTTTGACATATTATGCCTATTAACAGTAGCATGAACATGTTTCATGGAATATAATATGTAAGAATCCTTGTTTATGTTACTGCTAGCAAAATTTTCTAGTCTTTCTAGGCCAATTCCCATAATAATGTCAAACAGTGAATAACAATGACCTTCCCTTGAGAAAAATTAAACTAGAATATGGGCAAGCTTAAATTAAACAAGGTAGCCAGGATGGGGGACGTTCCAGTGCTTTTCACCACACCAATCCTATTGCTTGGGGATATAGAACCAAACTATTTTAGTCTGTGCCTTTTCTTCTTCATGCATATATGTGTATATATACACATACATATATGTGTGTGTGTGTGTGTGTGTGTGCATATCTCTAGGGATCAGACTTGAAGGAGTTTGTTCCTACTGACATATGGATGACTGACAGAGCTTAAGTGACATTTCTATACCCAAAGGAATCAATTACATCTAAGATCCACCACTAAGCACTACAGTAGGCTCGGGTAGACAGGTTTTTGGAATTCAGTGTCATATAATAGGTGACTCATCTTACACTGTTCCAGTAAGCTAGACTTTCATTTAATCAATATTTAGCCTGAGTTAGCTAATGTCTGCTTATTTAGAAACCCAAACTTGACCTTAGGAAGGTTAGCCAGTCTCTGTGGACCACAGAAGGTAACCAAAGAAACAAAACATTTCAAAGTTTCATTCCTTGAGCACTTGTTAATGTGATGAGTGCCTTGGAGTCAAATGAAGCAATAGGGCTAACTCTGAACCTCATAAATGTAAATTCCCACTATCCCAGAGACGGGAAGCTGGCTGCCTAAAAAAAACCTTCAAGGCTACCCCAGAACAGCATCACTATAAGCCCTGTATCTCTTCTCTTGCTGTCAGGGCTTTGACAGTAAGGTTTGTTCTTCCCTATCCAATCAATAAGGCTTTGAGTCAACAGGTACTGTCAGGTGCAGAAGGCAATTACAGTAGCACTGGCAGCATGTGGATGGCACTGGCTAGCTGAAAGCTACCCATCTGATCAGAGTGGTATAATATGCCATCTTCTCTTACAGCCATCCAGGAAGCATTGACAAGAAAAGCCAGAGGCAGCAACACTGTGCCACCAACGGTGATAGCTGACATCTATGCCTAGCCCTGTTGATTTACTGCTGCCGACTGAGTACCAGTCACCACCAAGCCGCCCGCCAGGCAGTCTTCTCTCCAGCCCCTTCACAGTCCAGACCGAAAATATTAACTATTGCTTGAAATGCGGTTAGTCATCCCGCCTCTGGAGTCTGCTTGGAGAGGCCCCTGGGAATCAGACAGTCCCACAGGGAAAGCCTTCCTCTGTCATATGGGTTGTAGAAAGGAACTTCCGCAAATGCTTCAAAGCATGCGCATACTTGTTCACACGCAGGGATGCTCACAATGAACATTGTAATAAGTGTAGTAGAGCTGACTGAGAACAGCACAAGCATGCCAGCTGTGGGCAGCTTCCAGCTTCAAAATCTTTGCTTTAGTCAGTGGTTGAGTGGAAGGCCATGTGTACACAAGTACTCAACGGGTGCCTAGGAGCGGGAGAGATGGGAGACATGGAAGCTTTGCTACTGTTTCCCTGGGAAATAGAAGACTGGCGTGAGGACCCCTAAAAGCTCACTTCATTCCCAGTGTTCTGAGGCTGATCACACCACTACGCTCTAGGGCTTAGCTATGCACCCCGTCCTGTGTGATGGAAGAGGTGCTTTGGTGTTGCCATAACCCTTAGGTGTCTGGAGATAATCCTGGAGATACTCCTCCCTCTTTAGCTCTGAGTAGGTGGATAGATGCCAAGATACTGAGCAGGGAGCTCTAAGTTGGAATTAAAATGATTGTATATAGCTGCTGATTGATGGACAATACATCGGTTACTCCCAGCATCACAAGGGACAATGCACAAAGCACCATATTTGTTCTCTTGCTTCGTGATCAGCATGATTCGTTCCAGAATGTTCATCTCCCAGAAAAATATTTGTTGAATGAATTAACGATGATTGTTCAAGCAACAGGTAATTTTTTTTAAAGTCTCAAGAGTTGCTATACAAGAACAACATAAACATTGCTGGCAACATTGTACAGAGACATGAACTATTAGAGTTTATGATGTTCAGACCGATTATGGTGGTTTTCACAGGCACTAAGCTCCTGAGTTAGTTCTCTGGACTTGGGCCAGAGCTTTTCTGGTCATCGAGTTGTGCCCAAAGTGTAAGTAAGGAGTTTCATCGGCCTTGTACATCCTTTGGGAGTAATTGAGAAAATGAACAGTTTGCTGCTCCAAGAGATACAAGCGGCTTAATGAAATAATGCATTCCCACAAGGGCCTGAATCATGGTTAGAGATTATACTGCTCATTAGGTAGCGTCCCTGCTGTGAGGAGATCTGAGCATCTCACAGCAAAGAGATGTGGGAAGAAGCCATCACTGAGCAGTCACAAACTCTCTCCTCACATACTACAACTGAGCTAACTTACTGCTCAGGATTGTCCAGCCCAGGGACAGCTACCATTGACTGGGGAGTAGCAATGCCCACTCCATGTGTCTATACATCTAAGGTGGCTCTTTCGGGCTTGGGGCATTAAGTTAATAAAAAAAGTCAATAACAGACCAATGTTAGAATAATTCAAAAGCTATAGGTTGCTTCACATTACACATCTGGTGAATTTTATTCCACGTGAATATATTTTAATAATTTTGGGGGTGTCTTTTTAAGATGAAAAGAATAGAAAGTCTGGATTGATGCAATTCCCCCAAGTAAAAACTGAAATTTACCAACCTTTGAAGGTTTATTTCTCTTAGACGGTCATTAAAATTACTTACACCCATGATTCCCTGAGCTACATTTATCAGGAAACTTCCCAAGTCTGGCATACAGTGCCTGTGCTCCAGGGCATTGCTCCTCAGAACCCACAGAGAAGGCACCACTGACAAACCCCAGAGAGAGCCCTCCCCTTCCTCAGAGTATGCTCAGACACATCATTTTAGTGCTCTGTTTTTAGAAACCCTTCACCAATTTAAAAAAAAAAAAAAAACAAAACTTGACTGCATTCTTCCCCTTCAATGAGCAAGTTTATGAACCCAACCAGGTCAGATTTGCAATCTCAGTGTTTTCTAGTGTTGCAAACAGGAAAAAAAAAAGTCAGAGCCTGTTTTCCTGTGTTAAATAAGAGACTGTTCATAATGAGAGCGTGTAGGGAATTAACAGACTGTGGAGAATCGTCTGGCGGGTGAGGGTATGGGCCGCACTGGGTCTGGCTCATTCTGTCTGCATTCCCAGATGAAAGTGGTAAGAATCAATGTGAGCACCGAGCTTTCCCATTGTACTTGGCTTACTTGACAGGTGAAGAGTTTAGTCCTAGACTGTGCAGAATTTAGTATTACATTTTTATTACTTCCTATTCGTTCCACCACTGTTCTGTTCTTCTCTTAAGAAGGATACAAATTAAACTTAACCCAGAACTGGATGAGAACTGGCAAAAGGGAGAGTGGGCTGAAATACCTCTCGTCACTTAGGGTTCCACGCATGGAGTGAAAACCTGTGCTATGGTGGAAATGCATTTGCCTTTAGTGGAACTTATGAAATTCACAAATATCATGAAGTCAACAGCCAGTCGTTCAAAGCCTTCCAGAAAGGGTTAACTGTTGCTTCCTCTTAAAGAGGTGGTGATAGACAGACCAACAAGTTAACACCAGTGAAGCACGGCTGTGTTTCTTTGTGGGGTGTGCTGCATGTGTCCCATGTACTTGCTAGTACATGCACATGTGTGTCCATGTAAGCTTTGAGGCCAGAGGTTGATGTAAGACGTGTGTCCTAGATGCTCTGTCACCTTTGGTGATCGAAACAGTCAAATCCATTCAGCTAGCATAGCTCAGGGGTTGGCCTGTTTTCCCCTCCTCAGCTCTGTCTGGAGTTAAATGCACACATGGCTAAGGCTGGCTTTCTATGCGGGTCCTGAGGATCTGCACTCACACTTACAGAGCATGTGGACTGGACCGACACCCCAAACCCAAAGCTGGTTCTATTAGCTGGAGAGGGCAGGTGGAGAGAAGTGTGCAAGAAGAGGCACTGAGGGCCAAGCCATAGCCAGAGCATCTCTGTTCTCACATGTTATCTTGAGTGTTCCTAAGGGGAGGACGCCTGTAGATCCCTGGCCTCTTGTGTCAGCTTAAAAACACCCTCGATGGTGTTCCCATTCAACACCCGGAGCTCACGCTCCGTCCCCAGCCCAGAAAGGGTTCACAGAAGGTTGTTGATGCAGCAGACAAATGGGAAATGTCTGCTCTCCTCATCTGTAACGGTAAATGGGAAATGTCTGCTCTCATCTGCGACAGTGCCTGGGAAAGGCCTACTTCTGCATCCGAGACGGTGAGTAGAGAAAAGTCTTCCCAGGCTGATGCTCCTCTCAGGGCTCAGTTGCCCCAAAGGACAAGAACCAGTTCTGCCCCATTCTTTGCAGAAACCCAGGACAACAGTGATTGAGATGCTGAGGTACCCTTCTCTCCGTTAACCCCTGCCTCAAAAGCAGCACCGGAACTTTTATGTGAAGATAAAATATATTTGCTATTCACTGATTCCTACTTGAGAAGACTACAGTATGTCAGGCTTCAGGCTAGGAATGACTGTATGCCAACTTTGCTTATGAGAAAAGCAAGCACAAAACTTCAGTGAACACACCACTTTCCTAAAACACACCTCTAGGACGCCTGGGACCTAGATCCACATTAGCCTGCACATAGATCAGCTTTAAACAGTGAGATTAAGTTACTTCCCCTGTTAAAGGTCTGTTTCTATTCAACGATATTCTAGAACACATCCTGACACCAAGGGAGATAGGCTGATCAAGTCAGGACTGGTTTAGCGTACATGTCCTGAATGAATTTTAGACAGAATCTCATTAAAATCTTATGCCTATGCATAAATGGTTGTACATGATTAAACCAGATGCATCTTGGGAAAGGCCATTTGCAGTAGAAGACAGGTTATGTAACTCAAACCTGCCAACCCGAGAGCCACCCAGTAACAAGTTCCCCCTTCTCCTGGACCTCAGAAAAGGACACCCCCAAACAATAACTGAGGATTTTGCATGCCCTTCTACTCGTGCTTGTCTGCTGATTCACCTGGCAGTGTACCCCAAACTCGAATGTTCTCCAGTAAAACTTCTTGCTGCTCTACTTCTGTGTTTCTGGTTCTACTTTAAACAAGGGGCGACAAGTCTGGAACAAGGCTGGGTGGCGGTGGTGCACGCCTTAATCCTAGCACCCAGGAGGCAGAGGCAGGTGGATCTCTGAATTCTAGGCCAGCCTGGCCTACAAAGAAATCTCCAGAACAGCCAGGGTGGTTACACAGAGAAACCCTATCTCCAACAAAGAAACAAACAAAAGAACCTGGAGCAACTGCTCTGCATAGTAACCACCTTCAAGACTTCAATTTGACAATTCACCATTCTATGAACTTTCTTTTCTTCCATTCCTGTTTAGTTTTGGTTTGCTTTCTTTGGTTTTTCTTTGTTTGTTTGTTTTGTTTTGTTTTTATGAGTCTGGATTTTATGTAGGTGAGCACTTCACATTTAGTATGTAATAGAAAATTACCTTGAACTCTTGACCCACCTGCCTCTGTCTCCCCAGAAGAGGGACCACAGGCTTGTGACAGGGTTCACAACTTTCTACAGAGTGGCAAGGGCCTTCACAAAGAACCCTGTCCCCTATCAATGTTAGTTACTTCTCACAAAGTCACAAAATACCAGACCAAAGCAACCTAGGGAAGGAAGAGTTACTTTGGGCTCTCAGGTTGTATGGAGAGGTGGGCGGAGGGAAACCCATGGGAGAGGGAGCTTGAGACCAATGATCACGTCAGAGCCACAGCCAGGAAGCAGAGACGCAGAACTGGTAGTGCTCAGTGTTTGCCTCCGTTTAACTCAGTCCAGCATTCTGGCCCATGGAATGGAATCATCCCCATTTAGGGAGATCTTCCCACCTCACGTAGTTAAGTCTAGAAATTCCTTTATACACGTGTCTCAAGGTTAGTCTCCATGGCGACTTGTAATGTCCAGTTGCTAATTAATATTAATCATCGCAGACAATAAAGCATGTTTAGCCCAGGGTATACCAGATAGGAATGTCAGGTCACTTTCTCCTAGAAAGTCAATGCTTTTTTCTAGGTAAAGGTCTGCAAAGGCTCTAGGTCTGCTCTGTTCTCTTAGTACTTTACTGTGGTGGCTCCTGCCAAGCCTCCTAGGTAAGGAATAGGCTATGGAATCTCAATTACATGGGAAATATTTTACAGGTGGGGTGGAAAAATCCTTTGTGTTAGGGCACTCTAATGAGAGAGATATCTAGGACAAAAGAAAAAAGATAAAGAGAACAGTCTCTGGAAGAAGGGAAGAAGGCTCTGTGGGACCCTTCTAGACATGTAGCAAAACCTGGAGACTTGGGGTTTTCAGCAGAGCAATCAGGAGTCAGAAAACAGAACACCGGAATAGCTAGGAGTGCCATCCTGACTGGCTGCATCTGTGGGATTTCATGTCTGTGTCTTTCACAGCATTAGAAAGAGGCAGGTGATGTGTGCTCGCACCCCCTCAGAGAACCAAGGAGAGAACTTCTTTGTCCCTTCCATCAGAATGACAACAGCTCAGCTTTGATCTATACTACCTCCTGAGTTCCCCCTATTTCCTTTAATGATAGGGTTTGACAGTGGAAAGATTTGGACTGAATCGGATAAAGGATTTGCTAGCAGGATTGTAGTGGCATTGGGTGGGTTGGGGATTGGGAAGAATCCTTCAGAAATGAAGCTGTGTGGTTTAAGGCTAAGCACAAGTCTAAGGCTAGAACGTGCAGAACAGAGGAAGCAGATCTTGAGTGGATGTGTGCTGTTTGACATGAGCACAGCCATGTCAAGGATGCCAGTGTCTCAGACCCATAGCAGTGGCAAAGCCTTCTCCTGGTGAGGCTCAAGAGAGCTCCGAGTGCAAACGTTGACAGTGCATGGGAAACTACCAACCTCAGCTTCCTCCTCCTCCAGGATAACTGCAGCCTGAGACAAGTTTACAGAGACTTCCGACAGAGACTTGTTAAACCAGCTTCCTTGTCAGCCTGGACAATAAATCCACCTTCTCCATTCAAACATAGAAAATAAATGTGCTGAGGTTCTGTGCTGTGGCTGCAGTGGGTGCCCTCAGCAGTTCACTGGACCCAACTGTTCTGTGTGTGTGTCTGTCCTGTCTTCATCCCTCATTATCTCAGTTAGGCTATTCCTGAAGCCATGCAGAGTGTGGCATCAGACCAGGACAGGGGGGACCGGTGTCAAAGCAATTGGGCAGATAAGACAAGGAACACAAGAATGTGCAAGGCCGAGGGGGTGCTAAAGGGCAGGTGTCTTTCCGGGCAACGCAAGCAGCTATGCTGAGGTGAGGTTGCGAGCACATTCTGACAAGGCTCAGGAATGAGAGTGGTGGAGGGGTGCCTTTGGGAAGATCACATACTTCGTCTTGGATTCAGTGAATGGGAAGTGCCTTCTGCATCTGAGACAGTGGGTAGAGAAGGACAGGAAGGACACTAGAATTGACACTGTCCACACTTGACTTCACTCTTCGCACTCATAAGGCACTGTCGCTGGCCTTCCAAGGCAGGTGGGACCTTTGAGTCATGACAGGGGAGGCTCAGAGATGTTTACTTCTGGCCATTAGGAAAGGTAATTAAATTGGGATTGTTGCTGTTTAGGATGCAAAGAACTGAAATGATTGAAATAGTAACGAAACTATGAGCTTTTGATGATTAGGAAATGAAAAAAAATTAGCTTGAAAGTTAATAATAGGCAAGATGCTTCTTTCTTTCTTTCTTCCTTCCTTCCTTCCTTCCCTCCTACCTTCCTTCCTCCTTTCTTCTTTTCCCTTCTTGACAAAGAGTAGAATACCCATAGAAGGAAATCCTTCTCTAGTGACTCTAAAACATCCTCAGAGAGCCAAGGACCAGAGAAATTCTACCTGAATACCTGGAAGGAGTTTAACACAGGTCAGAGCCAAAACCAAGCTGTGCTTCCGGTGTGAACTGGAGAAGCCCGCCCCTCCCCTCCATGTTGGGTGGGAGCGTGGGTTGGCACCCAGCAAGGCCTCCGGTTCTGAGAAGCCTACCTTTGAAGCACCTTCTCCTCTCAGACCCAGATGGCCCACCACAAAGTCAGGAGACTCTATTTCTCCATGCCACCTTTCCCGGGCAACTATCTGCTGCCCTGATCAAATGATGCCGTGGTTCAATGGGAAATGTCTATTCCAGTGAGAGATCCTCCAGCCAGGTCCTCACCCCTCAGTGACACTGCATGTCACACTGTGATCTTGTTAGAAAATATACAACCAAGGGTTTGGAAGATCAGGTTTCTGATAATCTGCAACTTTGAAATTACTCCCCCACCCACAGGAGGTGGTTGGCCATTCTGTCTAGTACAGGATGAGGTAGCGATGCACAGAAGAAAACAAATCAAAACCCATGGATGGGAATGTCAATCTAACACTCAGGAGCTGTGTGCTTTTGCAAAGATCTGCCTGGCTCACTGAACCTCCGTGATTTCATCTTTATGCAGGGCTGCTACCGGTGGTAACCGACCCTCTTCCTTCCTTGAAGAACATTTTTATTCTATTCTTCTGTCAGGCAGTCCTGGAGCCAGATTGATGCAAATGCCCAACCCCCATTTGCCACACAGGTGTAGACCTAACTGATCTACCAATTCCTTTTCCTTTGATGGTATGTGAGTTTGATATGTGAGTGTCCCAAGGACACAGAGGGTCAGGTTGACTGAGTGTTTCTGTGCAAGTGCTTGCTCCTTCTGCATTCCATGAGGTGAGTTGGTATGCAAATGTCCCACACTACTACCATTACTGCCTAACAGTTGGGAAATAAATCTGCTGCACGTGGGAAGAACTCGGGGAAGCACACTGTTAGATGCTGGCCCTGAATTAGACTAGGACTGAAGTCAACCCCATGATTATATAAGCACTGAAGTCTACCCTACTTTTAGCTCTGCTTACTTAGCAGAAAATGCATGTTTCTATTGAAAGATGTGTATTTTCTCTTACTTATAAATGCAAACATATGACATGACAATTACACGTTATGATTTTGGCAAATGAAAAAATTAACAATGAATTGCAGGTAGTGCTTGTTTGGGACTGAGCAAAAAACAAACAACAGGAGATTTCTTTTTCTCACTGAAGTTCTTTTATCTGGGCTTTTTTCTCTTTCTTTCTTTCTTTCCTTCTTTCCTTCTTTCTTTCTTTCTTTCTTTCTTTCTTTCTTTCTTTCTTTTTTTTTTTTTTTTTTTTTTTTTTTTTTGCCTGACCTCAGCTTCAAAATCCTTCAGGTAATGCATTAAGGCTCTACCCTGACCCTGGCATTACAAACGTTAACATCATTCTGTGGAAGCCTTAAGGGCTTGAAAGTGCTGGAGCCAGGGAGCAGAACTCATCACTGCAGGTGTAAATGGTTAAGATATGTCCTCTGACTATTTAACAAATAGTGTCACATTTGAGGTACAGTTCTTATCCCTGGATCGAGCACATTTAAGGACTGCCAAAGGCTGCTAACAAATCATGAGAAACACCCAGGAGGCCAGGAAAGATTCCCTTGCAGGATTAGAAGGCCCAAGGCCTTGCAGGCTCCTTGACGTTATACTTTTGCCTTCCAGACTGTGAAAGCACACATTTTAAGCCACCTGCTTCCTTACTCTGTCACAGCAGTCCTAGAAAACTACCCAAGGGCCAACCCAGAAACAGCGGAATGAAACCAAGTGCCAAGCAGGCAATTTAAATTATGTGTCTTTATAGAAAGATTTTTAAACTGCTACTGGGTATCCTCAACCAAAAGCAATTTGTGCCCAACTGCTAAAAGCCCAAGACGTCCTCTCCAATGCACACTCTATGCACGGTCTAAAACATTCATCTTCTCATATTCTTTTAGAAGATTAACACAGGCCTGCTGGATTACAGTGCACTCTTGCTGTTGAAGGGAGCTGGTAAGATTCACACCTGTTGCTCTCTGGGGAACTCTGGGAAATACGTTTTTAGGAGACACAAATAACACGTGCTTATCACTGCATTCTTGAATGTAGGAAACCTCTTAATTTAGCTGACTTGCTTGAGTAAGAAACAGGCTCAGTTCGCTCTGTAAAACTGTGTCGCCTAATGCCCAAGCTGGCACCCCAAGCTAACAGTCAAGTTTCTGGACTGTTCCACACATCTGCTTCTGCCAGCTGTGATGCGGTGCTTAGGAGTCTCTGTTTTCAAACGCCATTCTGACAGCTACATGTGTTATTGTAATTATGTAATTCGATTGCATGTTATATGTAATGATGACATAGGAAAGTGAAAAGGAAATGCTCTTATGTGAATGAGCTTCCAAGCTTTCAAAGGCAATAAAGAAACCTGCTTCAGAAACAAGACCAAACCTGTGGTTGGTGGGTCAGCCACAGAACATTGGGGATTCAATATCTAGATTGTGTTGGAGATGTTCTAAAGATTTGAGTTCACTTTTAAAAAGAAAGAAACATCTCTGAAACTGGAAATAACACGTGGTGTTTTAAGCAGTTATGATACTAATAAACACTAATTAGGAAGCTCAAAAACATGTTTTGGTTCCACATTAAAAAAAAAACCTTTGTGGCTGAATATATGCTTATTTGCTTTATATTCAAATAAATTATTTAAAGAGGCCACAATCCATGACCATTGTTACATGTCAAATGCTGTTAGTCCCCTCTAAAACTTACGCTGATTTTGGTAGTTGGTGGGGTTTACTTTGAGTGTTAGTTGGTTTAGAGGAGAATCCTTTCCCTGTGAGTTCTCACTCCCAGGCCTGGATTAGTTATTGGTTGTTGGAGATTAGTTATTGGTTAGTTACTTTGAGAACAGGTTGTTAATTTGTGAGTATACCTTTTGGTTTAGTCTACTCTCGGGTGCTATTTTGCCTTCTGGCTTCTATTATGTTTAAAGTAATGCAAGAAATGGCCACCTGCTTTGAGCTTCTCAACCTCTAGAAATGTGATGAACCCAAATCCCTTCTTGCTCAGTCTTAGGTATTCTGCTATAGCAACAAAAAGCAGAGTAAGAATTTTTGTCATCTTTTTAACTAGCGAGCTTCATGGGTTAAGACAGTCCGATTCTCCTGCAGCTGGTTTCATCTTAGATGCTATTCTTCCGTAGACAAAGACTATGTTTCCTTGTTAAGAGTTCCAAATTGGAATCATTTGGAAAGAGGAAACCTCAATAAAACAACAACAACAACAAAACAACCAAAATGAACAAGCAAACAAAAACTCCATCAGATTCATCTGTGGGCAAATGCAGACGGAGCACTTTCTTGATGAATGATTGATGGTGATGTGGGAGGGCCCAACCCACGGCGGATCAGGCCATCCCTGGGCAGGTGGCCCAGGTGGTATAAGAAAGCAGAATGAGCAAACCATAAAGAGGAAGCTAGTAAGGAGTCCTTCATGGCCTCCACTTCAGTTCCTGACCAAACTTCCCCTCAAGATGGCCTCTAAGCTATAAGGCAAAATAAATTCATTCTTCCTCCTTGTTCTTGGTAATGGTGTTTACCACAGCAACATTAACCTGGGACAGTGAGTGTTTGTTTTGTTTCGTGATGTTCTTTATAATATGTCTGACTCAGAACATTATACACATTATGATATGTTAGAGGTACAAACATGTATTTATTTACTTACATCACTAAAAAATTAAAAAGCCATAAATCACCTTCCTAACCATATAAGAATATATTTTGATACAACACAAGCAGGGGGTGAACTCTGTGACTATATTCTGTCTGGACCAAAGACTCAGCTCACCAGAGACAAAACCCAGGAACTAGCCCCAGAGACTGAGTGGCCTTACACAGTCTTTTCCTGCAGGCTTGGTTTCTCATGCTGATAATGTCTACACAGTGGCCTCTATTCCAACTTATGTTTCTGGTTTGATTTTGCTCACAAGAGTAAAATAAGGGCTCCATTTCCTTGACATATTGAGATTAGATGGTAGGTGAAACACCTCAGCAACCTTGCACCATCACGTGCAAACTGGGAATACCCTGTGTATTTAGAATGCAGGGAAACCCTTGCCACGGGCAGTCTCTCCACTCTGAGAACACAGCCAAGAAAGACACAGTAGCAAGACTCCATTCTTCTGCTGCTTACGGCTGCTGGGACAGAGAGTCTGGGGGAAAGAAATGGCTACCCATAGCATGCAAACAGTGGGATGGGACTTACAGCAACAGTTCAAAACACTGTTTCACTCCTTGCCATGCCCCTTCTCCAAGTAGAAGCAAGACAGGGACAAGAGAGAGACCACGAATGACATCAGTGCCTACTCTGGCCTTGGAATTAATGTGTGCTCCACAATAATGGCTGGCTTGACTTCCTGATTCTAAAGATGGCCACAGACCAAGTCACAAGTGTGGAAACCATTAAGCTTCTGTAAATGAGAAGAATCTGGAGTGGCATATGTTGTTGGCATCCTCATAACCCCATCAGCAGCTGGGCAAGTGAGAGCAAACTGTAAACCATCTCCCAGTTCTGATGCTGTGCTCCCTGGAGGGACTTTCTAAACAAGAACACTGCCTAAATTGGCAATTAACCCAAGCTTAACAAGGGTTCAGAGTCACAGTCGTTAGATCTAGTGAAACAACCTTAGACAAATAGGTCTAGGAAAGAGTTCCACATTCAGACCATCTGGGAAAAGTGACTGGTATAGCTTATAGTATTGACTATAGTGAGACTTTCAAGAAATGGAAAAGTTCCAAGTTCCTCTGAGTCTACACATAAGCATTGTGAATGTTTATGTTCCTTTATCTTTAGGAGAGCAACTTTGTGACTGGAAAGTGAGCTGGGTGGGTCAATGCCAGTTTGGAATACTGGTTATGAGACTAGGCAAGGTACTGATAGTTTGTTAATGTCTCTGTTTATAAGCTAAGAGACCGACTATCTTTTTCAGAGTATTGTTTTCAATGAAATAATCAATTCAAATAGATGAACACAATGGTGTTAAATAAATACAAACTAGTTAACAATATCTATAATAATGGGAAATGAAATATGAGAAGCTCACAGACCAGTGATGCATCTGAGTATCTAGACACCATGTGAATGTCTACCTCACACTACAATCTGTGGTAGGCATTGTAGAATCCCATAACAGCAGTTTCTTTACCAGCAGAGGAAATAAACCATGTATATAATTATATAGTAGAAAATTTCGAATACACAAGGGAAGAGGGGTACAGTAAGATATAACAAGTAGTAATAAAAGGAAAAACAAATTCCCATTTTCTTTTGCTGCGTGTGTTGGAGGAGGAGCAACACTAGAGATTGGATCCATGGCTCTGCATATCTAGGATGGGGTTCGATCGGTAGCTAACCCTCCTTCATGAGTATAATTTCTATGTTTATACTAATACAGGTGTCAAGATCTGAGTTCAGTCATGCTGGAATATAACCTGCATTTCTCAGAGGGCATTCTGTGCCATACCAATCTAGGAATTCTGAGAAGTGAACAGGGAAGGAGAGAACTGTATGATAAGAACTCTTGCGAAACAGTCTCCTGGAGGCTTACTATGCATATCTTCAGCATCTATCAGTTAAATCCATTCAACTTCTTAAACTGGGAACACCACAATCACACACAGCCTTACAAAACACTGAACCCTGCCTGGTTAAGAGCTGTTAAATGATTTGCTTTCCAGCTCTCCTTGGAAACTGCTAACTCAATAACTGGCATAGCACTGATCAAACCATAAAGGCAAGCCCAAAACGTTCCCAGCAATCAGTAGGATTTGCCCATCACTCCAGCCTGGTAACCACTGCTGGGTCATCAAGAAGGAGCTTCCCCTGGATTACTTGAACTTTCCATTTAGAAGAAATTACCCACTCTCCCAAAATGTTCTTCTTTGTTCTGTCAGAAAGCTCTTTGAAGCTGATTTCATACCTCTCTTTTCATAGATAGCCCTATGTAAGCGCAACATGGTGGGCCAATGTGTCTAAGCCCACACATCTGGGCAGTGGTAGGAATTGAATGCTTTTTGCCAAGCTTCCTTGTTCATGCCAGCCCAGCTGCCTTGGGACACAATAGCCTTAGGAAGTTATCATCATGATTAGTTCTAGAAAGCTACAAGTTGGGCATAAAAATAAGTAAGTATTGATGTGCAGTTTACTTCACAAACCAATGGACTAGCTAGTCATCTCATCAGTAGATGCATAAAGCTGTTCTTTTCTTTTCCTCAAATCTTAAAGTCTCTCAAAGTACTCCCGTGTTACGTCAGAGTCCACACAGTGGTCTATAACTTGGTGGACTCTGAACAAAGAACTGCAAAGACCCCTGAGTCTGACTCACTCTGCAGCCCTGTCCTCTCTGCCACAGCTATATGGTAAATTCCTCCTCCTCTGCTGCAAACTGTAGCAGCTTGTAACTTCTAAGACCTCTCAGCTCTATTTGGGGGGTCTTTTACTGGAGCATGTCAACAAAGCTTAAAATAGAATTATAAAGTACTTATAAGTGACAGACCTTGACATATGGAAAGGCTCAAAACGGTGTGTTGTTCATCTCTGGAGACAGGATAACAAAGCTGCTGGCCACTGGTCGACCTTACACCACAGGATGAGGATTATAGGCAAGGAAGTCTGACTCATCTGAAAGATAGGGAGGGACAGCACTCCCCAAGGACACTTGAGACAGAAATCCAGGTTCTGCAGGTAGCATCTGTCTGGCTTCCAGTACACAGGACCCCATGTTAGCTTGCTGCTACTTTGATTACAAGGTGGTTGGTCATGACTACTTAGTTTTTATTTTCATGAGAACTGTAGATTTTACATTAATAGGAAGCAGGTTGGTACAAACAGCCTGATTTCATCCAGTTGGGGGAAAATTCTTGCTTTGATGATGGGTTCACTGTTGCTTCAGCCCAGAGGAACTGGAGATCACACAAGGCTTTCCACATTAATTCAGAGACTTAATGCTCCAGTCAAAACATGTTTTAGGAACATCATCATGACCAACCATCTTGTGATCATAGTAGCAGTAGGCTGGCATGGGGCCCAGGCATTGGGACCTAGAGAGATACACGGATAGAACCTGGATTTCTAACTCAGGTTCCCTGGGGAATGCTATTCCTCACTATCTTTGAGCTTTAGTTTCTTCATCAGTATCAGAGGGTCACATCTGGAGTTGCTAGAGGAAGGTGAGCATGCAAAGGTGATGAAAGAAAATGACCAAAGTTATAGCTCTACTTTGCATACCCGTGTTCCTCCAAATTCCAATGTGAGACCTTAATATCCAGAGTGACAGAATTAAGAAGGGAGCCATTAGTCGTACTGTAACTATGGGAACTTTGGCGGCCCTTACAGGAGAATATAAGGGGTGTGCCCTCGTCCACTGGCCCTCCCATCCCTCTGCTCTGTGAGGCTGTAGCATGAGGCATCATATTGGAAATGGAAAGTAATTCTCAAGGTGACACCAGATGTGTTGTTGCCTTGCTCTTAGAGTCTGTAGCCCCTGGAACTGTGAGAAATGCATTTCTATTGTGTATAAACTACCCAGACTGTGGCTATTTTATGTTAGTGGCAGGAACTGAATAAGGCAGCTATTCTATGGTATGCATTATCATATAAACAGTTTGCTTGTTAGGTTTTGAGATTGTCAACAATACTTTCTCTTCTATTTGTAAATACAAAGGAAACTCAAAGTAACATTGGTATTTGTATAAACTAGAGTCCTCCTTTCCCACTCCATCCTGTAGCTGCCTTAGCTACGGTACTGGTCCTAGCACAAGGCTGATTGTTTTCCTCCTGTTTGTGGCTTTTCTGTCTGTATCTCACTCTTCATTCATAAACAGATTGCTGCTTAACTGCTTGTATCACCCATATTCATTAATTGATTTTGATTGGATTCAAAATGAATTCACCAATTTGATTGGATTTAGGATCTTATTTCTACCCAAGGTAGGACTAAATGTACAATGACTACATATTTATTAAACATTAAGCGAATGAGAAAAGGACTGAAATAGTTGTCTCCCATCTTGAATAACAGATGTGCACTAGCTTCAGTCAGTCACATCTTATTCAATAAACATGGATAATACCTTTGTTTTGAGAATACCTTGTTTGCATCTCTGCTGTTTATAGCACCTTTAGGATCTGGGAAACTGGAGAATAGAATTATTATTGCCTATATTGTAAAAATGAAGAATTCAAAGACTCAAAGTTGACCAAAGTCCACCAGTTCACATTGGAGTGTGTATACTTTATAATGAAAGTGCTTGATTTCAAAGCCCTAGATGCTTTCATCATACTACTAGGCCTCCTGCTAGTATCACATGTTTAGTGGATGGTGATTCATGACTTTGCACGCTGAGCATATTGCTTGAATATAGGGTTGGATAGGAATCTCTAATCTTATCCACAGTAATGTTCTCTGGATGTTCCTTCAATATGGAAGTTATATTCCCTGAGAACTAGGACTCACTGAAGTTACCTCCTTTCCTCACACCTTTCCTGTCACCTGCTGGATGCCAAGTGCTATGTAAAATAGTCAGGACGCACGCACGAGGGCACAGCCTGTGTGTAAAGGTTCCACAGACTAAGACTGGTCGTTCTGAATATGGAGTTTTAAGCAGCAAGTGTCCCCCAGCAGAAAGGCAAAAGAGCATGCGCTGATGCGGCCCATTGCCCAGGAGCATGCGCTGATGCGGCCCATTGCCCAGGAGCATGCGCTGATGCGGCCCATTGCCCAGGAGCATGCGCTGATGCGGCCCATTGCCCAGGAGCAGGGGCTGAGCGAGCTCAGAGCGAGCGTGAGGAAATGTTCCCTTGTTACACTCTCCAGGGCCCAGTGCTGTCTTCCTCTCTTCTCAGAGTGGCACCACTATTATTCCAGTGTCCCTGAGTACTTTCCTATCCAGTCCTCAAGCACTGTTTTGTTCCCAGTTTTCCCCCCCATGTAGTCTGACTGTTTGGGGGTCTATCGACACTGCCTGCTTTTCCATGGCCTTGGTAGAGGATGTTCTCTGGCTATTATTGTTACCTCGGACACCTCTAAACTCACTTTCCTCAGACACTGTTCACTTTCTAAAGGGCTCGAAGGGGCTTACGGCAGAGTAAACTAGACCAAGGAGCCAAAGATATAGTCAGAAGCCGAAAATGACCATTAAGGAGCGAGGGATGGAGGGAGGGCAGGAGGGAGGAAAAGGGGAAGGGAGGAAGGACAGAGGGAAGGAAGGAGAAATACAATCTACATCAGAGACTGTCCTCGGTCATGGAGGACATATTTACTCATCACCAGCCTAGGAGTCTCCTGGCAAGCTCTCTCAGAGCATGGGCGTTTCCCTCAGTTTTATTCCCTTTGGGGGTTCTTAACACAAAGGTGAGGAGAGATGGGGTGTCATGGCCACTGGGAAAATATTCTCCCTGGAATGACTGACATGAAGGGTTTCATACCCCAGTGCGTCCCCCGGGTTGGAGTCCACCATGTGCCACATACAATAGCCTGACATTCTTTTCAAAGTCTTGAAACCCCTATTTTTAGCAGTGCAGCCATATGGTGCACAGTCCACAATGACTATGTCTCATTCCTTCTCGTTTTCTTTTCAATAAGGTCGACTTTAATTAAAAGAGGCCAATAAATCCCCAGATCAGACAACTCCTCACTTTGACTATAAAACCAACCGAAGAAGTGACATTTTTAAGAAACCCCCTAGGAACGGAGGAATGGAAAGCACTGGAGGGAGGTTACAGAATGATTGATCTCTACCTGTCCTGGGTCTGTCTGCCATGTCCCTTGGGCATGGGCAGTCTGCTGCAGCACAGCAGAGGCCTTGGCTCTAGCAAGAGCAGCAAAGCTGACAGCTGTGCTTTCTTGCACCGAGCATCCTGGGGAAAATGAACGCTTGGGCAGCCCTGCTGCCATCTGTGGAGTTTCTTCAGCAGACAGGCTATTTATAGAAACTTGTTTGTGCAAAGCCAATATTTACCTGTCGGGGTTGTCAAAATTTACAATTCATCTGTGCCATTAGCCAGCAGTTTCCCTGTCAATAATGGAAATTTCTATCTCCAGGAAGGGAGACCAGGGGCAGTGAGGAGGACTACACGGCCCTCCCAGTAGGTGAGAGAATGAGTGGTATTAATGGTTTGAGGATACGTGTGCCAGTCAGCCATGGAGCCACTGGATCCTCCCACTCTACAGTGAAGATAAAAGGTATCAAGGACACAAAAGTGGAACTCTCCTTATCACTTTCTTGTGGCTGAATCTTCAAAGCTACCCTTGGCTAAGCTAGAATGGTAATTCAGAGACAGAGTTTGTTTTTCTATCTCTTCTAAAAGAAGACTATATCTATGATAAAGACACGTGGTCTTCATAGAAAGCCACCTTCTGAAGCCACCAGGATCCAACAATTTTCCCTGCAAAGAACACCCCATATGCCTCTCTGATCAACCTATGAGTCTTTCAGAGTTCATTTTCTTCCGCAAGACTCTGAAGAGAAGGTGCAGAGTCCAGTAACCCCCTTCCTTTCTCATTACCTTCTGTCTCACTGATGTAATCCATTCAAATGACTTAGTCTGATCTAATGTCTGCATCTCTAGGCCATTCTTACTTTCTAGACTCTTCTCGATGGAGAAAGAGAAATTCAGCACTTGCATGATCTAAAGCATTTCCTTTATATAAATGCACACCTTGTCTTCTTTCCTCCCAACCCGGGTCTGCTCTTGTTCCTCCTATCTCCACAAGGTTGAGCATTTCTCATCTGGAATTCCTGGGACAAGAAATGTATCCTATGGCAACCCATTAGCATCCTGGAGCATTTTCATGTTCGTAGTGAGATATTTCAAAGACGAGACCCAAGTCTAAATATAAAACTTAAGTTTTATATGTACCTCATACACCAGGGCTGAAGGTAATTTTATGCAGTGTATTTAGTAAACCAGCATTTTACTTGTGACTTATGATTTGAGGTCAGGGTAAGAATTCCATTGTTACACTGAAATGTTTTAGAATTTGGGACATTTTGAGTTTGAGGACTTACCCTATTCCAGAATTTACTAAGAAATCATCTTTGATTTCTAATTATCTGACTGAATCTCAGTAACATACACTCAATTGTTGATTCCACAGTCTAAGCAATGCACTGACTCCATTCTAAGTTTTCGCTGCTACTTGGATTAGATATTTCTATCTCCTGCTTGGATAGAGACTCCTAACTTGGTCCCTTTTCAGCGATCATGGTCTTTCATCTAGAGTGCCATCTTTCTGAAGTGCAAATCTGAGGACATCTCTCCTGGGCTTAACATTTACCTTTTGTCCTTTAGAGAAACATTTCTGTAACCCTGGGTTGAAGCTTCACCTCCACAGCACTGTACAGGGCCCTTTCCAAGCTCTGGTGCAACCCACTTATACTCTGACCAGTGACCTGAAGGTGTGGTCCTCTCACTGGCTTTCACACACAAGTTCACTGTGCTATATTTACCTATAGGCTCCATACTTCCTCTTCCCTGGGAAATCTCCTCATGGTCACCTCTGTCTTTCTTCAGGGAGCATACAAAGTATATTTACTGAAATAATATGGTAGAGTTCATTAAGGTGGATGTCAAACTACAGAGGATGAACAAACAATTGTCTATTTCAAAAAATAGCCAAATGAGGCATTTTGATTTGTTGCACCTAATTTTTACAATAGTTCCTAGCATACAGCAGATGCTGGATAAGTGCAACCTGAATAGACGAATGGACAAGAGCTCAAAGTAGAGTCAAGAGAAACTCGGTTTTATATGAAATAATTACTCATCTCAAATCTATGTATAAGCGCATATATTTTCTTCTTAAAAACCTTCTGGTGAGATAATCATAGGAGGAGACTTAGTTTCCCTGTAGGTCCAGACTTTGAATAACTGTGTACAGAATTAAGAGTCTGTGGACTAAACTCTGATACAAGAAGACTTCGTATATGTCAGTATATTGCCATTTACAAGGTACTCTGCAAATACTGTTTTACCTTTCAAAGACTCTATCATTTTATCTCTTTTTAAAGATAAAGAAATGTAAGTTCTGAAAAATTAAGATTCCCTGAGAAGAGTAGTTGTTACTATAAAATATCTTTAATTGAGAACAATGGGCTAGGCACTGTTTGAACACCTACTTTACATAATTTTATTTATTCTCAATGTAATCCTATGGTTATCTCTTTACTTGTGGAAAAAAAATGGAGATGCAAAGACAGTTCTTTGGTTTTTTTCAAGACAGGGTTTCTCTGTGTAGCCCTGGCTGTCCTGGAACTCACTCTGTAGACCAGGCTGGCTTCAAGCTCAAAAATTCACCTGCCTCTGCCTCCCAAGTGCTGGGATTAAAGGCGTGCGCCACCACCACCGGGCAGCAAAGACTATTCTTATGCTTTCCAAATCCACATTCTTCTTGACACCACATGAAGGTTAAGAAGTGCACATATAGGGATTAAACATGTTCCCACCGTACTACAGAGCCTCTAAGACACATTCTCTACAGAGGACTGGTCACTACTTTGCATAAATGAAAATCCATCCTTGGGCTATAAGTTCCATGAGGGTGTGCACCATCTTTTAATCCCACCTGTATCTCTGCTTTGCCTTGCCTGGTGCCTTGCAATCTGGAGAGGAGAGTAGCAAATAATGTTTGATTTCCATGAGACTTAAACAAACAGTAGAATTACAGTTGGGTTTGACCTTACTTCTTCGTGTGCTCCCTGTCATGACAAGGTTGAAGTATGTTCTCAGTATGACCGGATCCATTCTTGGTGGCAAACAATAGCCTGTATTTTGTGGATCTTTGCTTCTCAGAGGATCTAGGCCAGGGAATCCTCGGCATTGGCGCTGCTGACCGTGTGCAGGCAATTCTGGCTTCTAGGTTTCCTGCGCCTAGGCAGATGTTTAGCAGCAGCCCCGGCCTCTACCCACTGCATATCGGTGGCCCCCTCTGTCCACCCAACTGCAGTGAACAAAACCATATCAAGATATTGCTAAATTTTCTACCCTCTTCTTCCATTTGAAAATTGCTGGTCTAGCCTCATGACACTTACACAGACATAAATATCTTCTAAAACCTCAAGGTTATTTGGTCATGCCATATCAACTCCTCAGATTTAGCTCAAAATCACTTGAACAGAATTTCGCCTTCTTTGACTTGTTCCCTGACAACCCTTCATCTTTGTTAAAGGTATTTTTGGAGGGTTTACATCTCAAAGACATAAGCTCTTTATCTGGGAACTGATACGGCAAAAAAAAAAAAATGTCCAAATGTTAATTCTGTACACAGTTATTCAAAGTCTGGACTTGAAGGTGATAGGATCTCTCATCCTCCCCATCAGTACAGGGAAGCTAAGTCTCCTCCTATGATTATCCCACCAGAGGGTTTTTAAGAAGAAAATATATGAGCTTATACACAGATGCACCATCAGGAAAGAAGTCTGGACAACTGGAGAGGACCAACTTCTGGCTGGCCAAACTGACATACTCATGGCTGACAGGCACGAGAGATGAGATGTGTTCTACAGCATCCAGGTGAGACTGTAGTAATGCAAAGCCCCCCCCCACACACACACAGCCCCCCCACACTCACACATAGCGTTTGGAGCTACTATCCTACCTTCTCTGCAGGAGTTGAGTTTAAAATCTGTCTTCCTAGCTATTTCTTCCTGCAGTTCCCTCTGTACAGTAGTAACTGACCACAAGGTCACTTGCCACGGAGCACAGATTCCTCTAGCTTCCTCCTTTGCTCCTAGCTGTCACCCCTTCATCTGCTTCTGCCTTTTGCTTGAACCCCCACTAGATGTCTGGGCAATCTTGGCTTCACTGCCTTAGGCAATTTATCTCTCTTCTTTACCTTCCTCTTTCCTACGCTGAAGAAACCCCTCATGCAAGGCTGACAACACTCAATCCCTTTTTAATAGGAAGACAGCTGATCTTCTTGCAGCACAGTCTTGCATCTCGTCCTTTAATTACCCAGCCGTCTATGGTCTTGAATTCCATTTCTTGGACTAGCCATGCCTTACGTGGTATTTGGCTTTCTTCACGCTGTAGCTGACTTCCTCCTTCCCATCACAGGGATAGTGTTGCCCAGACTGTGTGGTCCCCAGAATTTCCTAGAGTGTCTAGTAAGTCAATACTAAAGTAGGTGGGAACAGAGTTGGAGCATTCCAGACAACGGATGAAGCTGGGACTGGGACCACGCATTCTCTGACCACACTATTTGAACTATGACCAACCACATCTGGTAAATTTTATATCTGGTCAGTTTTGTCCCCTCATAGCACATGAAGACGTATCTGCTCTTTGGTTCTTGTATATGTCCTCCCAGCTACAGTGTGAGCTACACAGGTCAGAATTATGTGTCTGTGGCTTACTATTATACCCTGGTTCAGAACTGGTCACATAATAGGTACTCTCTAAATATGTGCTGAACAGTAACTAATCGAAGGTTTAAAGACCAGAACACTGAAGTGCACTGAGCCTAAATCTGACTTTGTGGGAACTTTATAGTGAGTATACTGAGAAGGAGCTGGCCGGGGACCAAAGGGCAAGGTCTGTCATCAGCAGGATACCCCTAGCTGGGGGTTTAGGGGGATGACTGATGAGCAGAGCTGTCCTACCGGGAAAGCCCCACACACAGATGCTCAGTAACATGCTGAGGTCGTCTGCACCCCTGGGGGCTGCCATTTGGCTCAGCACGGAACACAAATGCTGAAATAAAGCTTCTAGACGATCCAAGGATCTGAAAGGAAATCTGTCAAAAAGGCCATCCGAGGCCCTGTAATTAAATGTTCTGCTTAATAACCTCTTAGTAATCTTTCCATAGGCCCAAGAGGGCAGACACAGCACAGGACTAGGGGGGTGAGAGACAGGGAGAAGGGTAGCCAGAGACTAAAGTCATGGTGGCATTTTAATGAATGCCACAGAGAGCAAGTAGGGTGGGGAGAGGAGTGCTATGGAAGATGACACTAATGAATCCGACCCAGCTGTGTGGGTTGTGTGATTAATAGCGCACAGAGCAAACACCTGATTAATAAGCAGCAGCCCTAAGTCGTCAGCCTAACCTTCCGAAGCTCCCAGGTGAAAGGGACTGGGAGACTGAGCAAGGTTGGCAAGCAAAGAAATCACTCTAGATTTACTTGAAGACTAAATGGAGGCAAAGAGGAAAGTGCATTAACTCTTCAAAAAGCAAATGCAACACATTCTTTCCCATCACGGACTGTCTCAAGAAGGTCTACTTCCTTAGGAAAAATGCTACTGTCATGTGAGGGAGGAGGAAACACACAGAGGGCACCAGAAGGAAGGAACAATGTCTGATATTGCAGGTACCAGGTCTCTTTACTGCCCCTCAAGTATTTCTTGGGGTACCTAGGGACTAGCCATGGAGCCTGAGGACATCTGAATGACATGAAGTCAGAGTGCAGCTCTATTGACATAGAGTAGGACATCACTCGAAGCCCACAGTTTTCTGAGAAAATATTTTTAGTCTATCAGCTAGAGTAAGATGCCTGGGCTGGAAAAATGGCCCAGCAGATGTGACTGCTTGCTGCCAAGACCTGATTATATGAGTTCAGTACCTTCGAGCTACAGAATTTAAACAACAGAACTCCACTGGTTGTTGTCCGACCTTCACACACATAGTGTGGCATCTGAGAGCCCACCAAAAAATCTTTAAAAAATTACTAAGAGTCCTCAAATGAAATTCTGTTTATTACAGAAGTACATGAAGTTTGATAGAATATATTATGAGTAAGCAATAATTTTAAATGATCTCTAATTCTACCACTGACAGAAAGCTTTTGGCATGTATCTAAGAGTATTCTTAAACACAGTTTTAGCATACATTATTCTGTGCATGTGTGTTTGTGTGTGTGTATGCACATGTGTATTGGTTATTTCAAAAGGAAATTCCTAAGGAAGAGAGCTAAGTTGTACAATTGAATATTACCATTGTTATTTAGAAGCTAACACCACAGTTTTCTCTTTGTGAACATTTTGAAATTTCAGCGACACATACAGCCATATCAGAAACACAGTAAGTGAAAAACTCCTCAAATAAATGAGTTTATATAAGTCTCTTACAGTATTCTATGAGAATTGTGCTCCTTACTAGCTTGTGACTAGCTAGTTATTCACCTCTTATTTTGCTTAATTTACAAACAAAACTTTCTCATATCTATATAGGTAGCAGATTATAAGGAAGAACATGGGGTCTGTAGCGTTTGATGCTCTCTGTGGTTTCAGGTACCCACCAGGTCTTGGTACATTTCCCAGCGCACAAAAAGAGCTTACCATCTTTTAGCAAAAATCTAAAAGCTGTTTTGTTTGTTTATTTGCCTTCTTATGCTTGTTTGTTTTCAATTTAAAATTTGCCCCCTCCCACTCTGACTCCAAAAGTGCATCACTAATAGGCAACTTATAGACGATCAGATTGCATCATGGTCTGAACAACAGATAGAACACAGCAGCTCTCATGGAACACCCTGCATCCTGCCACATTGCTTCTTCCTCACAGAAATGCTACAAGCTATGGATGCCATCCTTAGTTACAGTTGAGGGAATGGAGACTGGGGAAGCAAGCCAATGGCCGGAGGTCACAGTCCCACTAGGCACCATGATAGGGTTCAAGCACTTTATATTGCATCCCAGCTCTCACTAGAGGCAGGAGACTGTAGAAAGAGGGAGCAGACGGGGGGGGGGGGGGCGCGGGAGGCTGAGAAGGTGGAGTGATTTTTATGGAGGGCACACTGCTAACACCTCTGGGTCACAGTGAGGTGAAAGCCCAGGAGAGAAGGCTGAGCCTGAATGCTACCACTGCAAATGCACTTGGCCAGAAGCAGCCTCAGCTTTGATTCCTCATACCACACTCAACATGAGCTCCCATTTCTATCTGGAGCAAGATGGCATAACCAAGCTCAAACTGTGGTGCATATCAAAGAAGACCCTAAAAAAACTAAAGGGGCATCTTTGCCTTTATTCAGATGAGAATCCAAAGCTCAATTAATGGGTTGGACAATTTTGGAGTAATATTTTTGTACACCCTGTCTCTATCCTGCCTTTCCTGACTAAGGCATGTTCTGGTTGGTTATGGCCTATAGCAAAAGGCAGAATAGCAAAGTAGTAATTCCAGACACAGAGAGAAACTCTGGAAGGGAGTCAGGGGTAGGAGATTCACTATCAGGACTTGGAAGAAGTTGTGTGTATGAAGCTCAGGAGAGGAAACAGCCACGTGGCAGATGTAGATTAATATAAATAGGATAATCGAGTTACGAGTTTGATGGAAGTAATGTCTAAGTATAAGGCCAAAAGCGTAAATACAGTCTCCCTGTCATTACTCAGGACCTGGGGGTAGTATAGAAAGGCCCATTGCAGCAGGACAACTTCCGGCTTAACATGACTGAGTAAATAAACATTTCCCCACAGAATTTTTAGTTCAGTTTCTTTGAAATATCCCATCTATTAGGGATCATCACAGGATGTTTACTAAACATGCACATTCCCAAATTCAACTGTAGTTCTACTGGGTCAGAAAGTCCGGAGGTGGTGCCACAGACTTGATATTTGTACAAGAATCACGCTTAACAGATGTTTCCGGGTGACAAAACTCCAGGGACTTTCTTAAATTTACCTTACAACTGTTGTAGTGAAGTGGCCATAGAGGAGATTCAGACTGCACCAAGAGACTAGAATGACTACTGGTCCAATCCTGAGATGCCTGATGGGACCCCACGGAGTGCCTGTGTCTCACGCATGACACCTTATGAGCCTCAGGAAAACTTAAGACTCCCCTATGGGGAGAAATCCAACTCTAAGTCAAAGTTCCCAACTGGGAGTAAGCTATGAAGAACAAGCCAGTAAGCAGCATTACCCCCAACCCTACCCCACAGCTGCTGCTTCTGCTCCTGCATCCAAGATCTCACTCTGTTGCTACCTTGGCTTCGCCTGATAATGGGGGAACCTGTAACCAAACAATGTCCTCCCCAGGCTCTAACTGGTCTTACCTGTAATTAAACCCTTCTTAGGTTTTTACTTCAGTGTTCTGCTTGTATTACAGGGTGACCTTGCTGTTTCTTTCTCACTACTATATTCCACAGTCCCCACTCACCAAAGAACAGAGAATCCATTTTTTTTTTTTTTTTTGGAAAAGACTCATAGTCAGTGTATTATAGTTGGAAGAATACACATGAGCAGGTGTAAAGTCTTCCTTTGTAGAAACACCCACCAGATCAATCAGACTCATTGTGAGAAATGCTCCAATCCCATCATTAGTTCATTAGAACAACCTGATCCACAATGCCTCTTAGTACAGAAGGAACAAGAGTGAATGTTCTCTGTAACATTTTGAAAACTAAAACATCTTTTGATTCTCTCCAAATTTGTCAAAGATGGTATTCTAGGGCCCTCAGTTAGCACTGTTCCAGGACTTGGATTGTAGCACAGTGATTACAGCCTTATAAACACATACAAGGGCTTCCATGTGATCCTTCAAACTAATGAATAATGAATATAAAAAATCCTTTCCATATGTAATGACCCAGTTCGCCAGGGCACTTCTTTCTGCCCCCTTACTAATCTCAAGGGTTCCAAAGGCTGCCTTATTTTTTTTTTGCCTCCATCTACTGTTCAGATTCTTGACCCACCTCTGAATCCTCTTTCTGATGTCCTCCATCTTATTCTATGCATAATTATGTGATGAATATTTAATTTTCATCCAAAGTAGGTGAAGAATTCCTAATTATATACCAAAACCCAATTCAAACCCATTCTCTGTAAATTCCAAGTGCTTCCTCCTTCCCCCAAGCCCAGCTTTCTCTCTGTCTTCTCCACGACAGCAAGCCAACCCCCACATCCTCTCTGATGGAAGTCTATCACTAACTCGGCTGGGTTCACTTCCTTCCTCAGCTGGACTGTGTGCACACTGCCGGTGCACAGCTGTGCCCAGGCCAGACTTATTCATCTCACAACCTGTTTTTATTCTGAAACTTATTTGGGGCATCCCGAAGGCTCTAAACGTTCAGTCTGGAGCAGGTCAGAATGAAATCTATAGACAAATTCTGAATTTGTCTTCTTTTTGAAAAGAAAGTCATTAGGTCTGAAACTTTAGAAAACAAGGCAGCCTTGTTCTCTTCCAGATCTAAGAAGTAATTTTAGACCCAAATGCCATGAAATCAACCAATGTTTTATATGCTTATACAGGACATTTTTGAAATATGAAATTGCATTTAGGGAGTTAAAAAAAACGAAGGTCAACAAGTTTTATTTCACAGCCCCCAAACACACCCAGGCTTTCAGGAAAACTAATTAAGACTTTAAGATGACCAAATGAATCTATTTCATGACACTTTATAATAACAAAGTTTTTAGTAGTTCTATGGCAATTATCAAAATGATGTGTGGTGATTTACTTTGGCTATGAAAACTTGATTGGATCTTGCGTCCACCAGCAGACAAGCTAAGGGATTATCTAGATTAGGTTAGCTTCTGAGCCACCCTGAAGGAAGGTAGGTGACATTTATGTCCTGGACTGCAGAGAAGGAGAAAGCTGGCTGTGGAGTAGCTGGCTGTGGAGTAGCTGGCTGTGGAGTAGCTGGCTGTGGAGTAGCTGGCTGTGCACGGTGACCAGCTGCTCAGGCTCTTCTTGCTGGAATTGCTCTGTGATGATGAACTCATGCCTGGAGCTGGGAGCCAAAATGCCTGCTTCTTCCCTTAACTTGTTCTGTCAGGGAATTCTATCACAGCTACAGGGCAAGTCATGAAGATATCAAGTTCTTTCTACATAAAAATTATCAGTTGGTTACTCTTTGGAATACTTTGAAATGGGGAAAGCAAGAAAACTGAGTTTATAACAAATTAGTAAATAATGAGTGATCTATGGGTTTGGTTATAATGCAAGAAAAATGATGGAGAATCATTATTAGAAGCATGTGCTCTTCACAAGTACCGCTTAACAAATAAACCAGGGTTGACCTACAGGAGAGAGAAACTTTGCTGGCAGTGTGAGCTTCCCAAGTTCAAAATGCTCAGTGGTGAGCAAAGAAAAATATCATTTGCAAGCTAAGTTTCATGGAAATGTTGTAGTTTGGTCCAATTGTGATCTCCCTGAGAGACAGCCAAAGCTATTTAGGTACTGCCAGCCTTGTTTTTGAGGAAAGGATATACCAGATCTTTTATAATGCAAATATGGAGTTGTTCTCCATGAAAATAGTATTTGTTGAGCTTTCAACCAACTCAGGAATTCCTAAATACATTTGGGCAAAGACCCCATTCTATACTGGTGTTTTTCTCATCTAGAGGATATTGTAACAATTGGAGAAGTTTCTGAAAACCTCATGGTTACCCTCAACAAAAGGACAGTGTGGGAGAGAAGACCTAGATATTTGCAGCTCCTACCAAAACCTTCCCATAGCCCTTCTTCAATCTGTCCCACTCCATCACCAGAATCAGTAGACACTTCCCAAGAGCATATAACTCTTATTCCTTGTGCCCAAGTAGGCCAAGCACTCTACATGGTCTGAGCTACAGCAACCAGAATCTTACAGATCTACATTCTTATAGGCTCTGCTTATTCCCTGATCTATGTTCATACCCCATATCTCCCTGAGAGTGTCCTTTGGGAACCAGGGTCTGTCATTAGTAAATTCTGTATGTATCTTCTCTGGGCATCGACTGTTCCTTTTGATCTTCATATAAGCCTGTGGGGGCATGGCTATTATTTCACTGTCTTTTCTGGTTTTCCTCCGACAGCTTGGTTACTTCTCATCTTACTGTTTGTCTTTCTTGGTCTTCAGTGCTACTTCTAGAATGAAGTCTTCTATTTGCTAAGAAATAGCATCATCTGGTCCTCTCTTAGACCACTTTCCATGAGAGAATCCTACCTCCTTCCTCCTATACTCTTTAGCTGCTCCTGGCCATGCCACAGTTCTTTGGAGATTTTCTTGTCCTTCCTTCCCCTCATTTTTGTTCTTGGTAATTATAAAGAACTCAAGATATAAGTCCTCCAAGTTTCTTATTCTGTGGCTCTTAAACAACTGTTTTTTCCCTTTATAATATTGTTTGTGACCATTCACTGTTACTATCCAGTATATCCTAAGCCATGTTATTGCCAATACATCATTATCAAATGCTTTTAATCAAACCATCAAAACACCAAGTCATTACCAAAATTTCAACTTACAGCCATACATATCTTTCTTTTGTATCTCCATTTTAAAAATGTCTTTGATCCTATCGATGATGTTTGATTCTACCATTTCTTCCTCATGTCTGATTTACTTCCATTCTAATACAATCACCCTTTCATATTGATTTCCAAAGCCCCAGCACCCTTCCTACCATAGCTAGATCTTGCTTAAATCTTGTTCTTTGCTTCCATTCACCTAGGCAGCATAATACGTTTAGCAAGACTATACACAGCACAGTGCTTCCATTTTAAATTTATAACCTTAACTGCCAAGAGAATTAACTTTTTTATCCAGAAATCCTATTGTGTTTCCAAGTGGATTTGTTCTTCAGATTACTATGCTACAGCTTTTTTATTTACAGAGCTCTCAAATCTCTTTCTTCCTCCTTAGTTTTCACAAGATAACTGATTCTCCTTTCACCAGAAAACTAAAAGCAAGTATAAGAAAGCTCCTCTAATTAAGCGATGTATTGGATCTGAAGCTGCTCTGATCTTGGGCATCAAGGACCCCCATAAGGCCAAATCTGATCCTCTATGATCTTCATTTCATAGTAGTGCTCCAAGGTCTGGTTCCCACAACCTTTCTTCTCTCAATGTTGAGAAAACAAATTTTCCATTTTTTATTTTGTTTACATGTTTCTCATGCCCAGGGTGCCCTCCTCCATCTCCCTTTGCTAAATGCTTTTTGTTTGTTTGTTTTGTTTTAAAGCAGACTCCTGGACGTATTAAAGTGTCCTGCATTTTGTCCTCGGTGCTCTACTCTGTCATCTTTAGGTGATATGATCCAACGTAATCTATGTGTAGATACCTCTTCCCAAGACTCTGGTGCATGTATTCCCTTGCTTTCTCCATATTTGCTCAAGGATGTCTATTAGGCATTTCATAGTCATCAGTTCCAAACTCCTTTCTTCTTCTTTTCTTCTTCCTTCTCCTCCTCTTCCTTCTCCGTTTCCTCCTCTTCCTCTTCCTTCCTTCAGTAGTCCTCATCTCAATGACTGTTATCATTAAACTTAGTGTGGTGCTGTATTAATTTATTCTTCCTCACCCCACCCCCTATCTATCATACCCAGCTAATATGTCTTACCATATCTGCCTTTAAAAAGCTGCACAAGAGCTATACCCATTAAGTTACACTAAACATAACCTGAACAAGGACAACAGCGATTGTGATTACAGAGGCTGGAAACTCATAGACGCCTCAACACTAAAGAAAGAACTAAAGGGAACTACGTGGGATGAGAATGGAGGAAATATTCTTTCCCAGGGAAGAGCACACCAACTTGGTTTTATCCAATACCAAATTGTCAGCCCTGAAAACATTTGCATACAAGTAACATATAGATGGTGTTTAGGAACACACACATACACACACACATACTTGTAACAACAATTAAAGAAAAAGGGGGCATGAATTTGAAAGAGAGTAAGTAGGAAACATGGGAGACTTGGGCAAGAGGAAAGGAAACAGGAAATTGATATAATCATATTATCTCAGACATAAAAAAGCATTTAAAAATTAAAAGCTCAGAATGGCAAGTTGGCATCATTACCATCCTGTCCACCTTGGTCTAAGAGAGCATTCTTTCCATGCATGCCCTACAATAACCATGACACTTATCTTGTTTCACCTATACTTCCTGTACTCACAGTTACTATTTCAAACCTGTCAGATCAAGCATCTTCTGTCTTGCAAAACCTCCAAAGGCATACTATCTCAATGAATATGAAAGCACACATCTTTACCACAGCTTGCGAGGCCCTGAAAAGTCTGGCCTGTGGTTACCTCTCTCATCTAATTTTCTACAGCTCTTTCTTGTTCATGATCCCCCAGGCAAAGTGAAAGCTTGCTTTGAAAAAATTTTATATATTAGCTAAATGTTAAATTAAATGAAAGTTTTGCCTTGCTTTTTTTTGATATGCCCTCCAGCATGTCTACCTCCATCCCTCAACATTCTCTCTGCATATAATATATTTGTGCCATCCCTGTGTCCAAATGTGAGCATACTCATGCTACAGTGTATATATGGAAGATAGAGAAATTTGGTCATTTCCTTCCCTGTTTGATATGGGGACTCTTGTTTTTCTACTGAACACACTAGATTAGCTGAGGCCATGATTTTCTGGGGATTCTCCTGTCTCTGCCTCCCATTTTTCCCACAAGAATTTGAAGATTCCAAACACTTGCATATGTGTCTGTTACATGGGTTCTGAGAATTAAAATCAGGTCTTCATGCACACATGGTAAATCATTTACCAACTATCCATCTCTGAAGGTCCTTGCCTCATTCCTTTTACTTTTGAGATTATTTTATTTTTGAGATTATAATATAATTACATAATTTCTTCCTTTTTTGCTCTCTTTCAAATTCATGGCCTCTTTTTTTCATGAACTGTTGTTACACACACAACTAAATAGAATCTGTTCAGATTGTATAATGTTGTTCATATGTACATTTTCAGGGTTGACCATTTGGAACTGGATAAATAATTGGTGTGTTCTGCCCTATGGAAGACTATTTGTCTTCCTCTCAGCTTTCCTCAGTTGCCTATAGATTTTTGTGTAGGCTTGAGGCATCGTGGCCTTTCCCCACCCACTTTGGCATGTCTACTGTTATTGTCCTTGTTTTCAGCTCATGTTTAGCCAGTCAGGCTAACTGGGTGAGAGTTCATGAGTATAAATTCTGGCATTGCTAGGAGACACAAGCTCACAGAAAACTCTCTGGTCCTCTGGCTCTTACAATATCTTCACCCCTTCTTCTTCAATGTTTCCTGGGCCTTAGCCGGTAGAGTGTTTTGTAGATGTGTCTTGAGACTGGGCTCCACAAGTCCTCATTTTGATTGGTTGTGGTTTTCTATACTGGGTCTCTGTTGTAAAGAGAAGTGTCCCCAGTGAGGCATGAGAAACACTTCATCTAGGGGTATGAGGACAAATATTTAGAATGTAGTTAGGCATTATGCTGGCTCTTCTCCAAGCTCCTGGACTTCAGTAACTCCTGGTAACTGGCTAGGTTTCCAGTGAAGTCCAAGAAGAGAGCTATTGGTTATTGGGAAGGGGTGTGTGTGTGTGTGTGTGTGTGTGCGCGCGCGCGCGCGCTAATATTGCTCTCAGATTATTATGCCAAACTGGTAGTTGTTATAGTTCATAGGCATAATAGCTGGACAGGTCTGCTTGTTGCCTGCCTTTGCAAGCTTGCCTGGCTCCTTCTGCTACCATGAAACATAGTCCTCAGGGAGGAAGCATATAGGTCAGTCCCAACTGAGGGGCCTCTGGGCCTTACACCTGAATTACATGATGTCTCCAACAAAAGAGACTTACCTTCTGCCCCTGCCAGGCAACTGAGTGCATTGGCAGTAGCATGTAATGGTTTGGGAGTCTCTTAGACAACTCTGACCAACAACCTGAATGAGGGTTTCTCACACCTGGCTTTGGGTGGTTAGATGCTGTTTCCTCTTTCTTTCAAGAATGCTCCTGTTGAAGCTAAATTTCTGTAGCTTTAAGTTTCACAGAGCATGTGTCCCCCTCAGAGAAATCACCTGTGATATTAGGTTTAATGATCAAATGGACACAACCTGGAGTCACTCAGACGTTTTAGTGCGGGATCATCTGGAAGAGATTGGTCTGTAAGCATGGCGTTGTCTTGATTATAGTAATTGATTTGAAAAGACACAGTCCATTGTGGGTGGCACTACTTCCTAGGAGATCCTGGACTGTATAGGAGTAGAGTAAATTAGCCGTACAAGTGAGCAGGTCTGCATTTATCTCTCTTTGTTCTCTGCTATGGATGGGATGTGACCAGCTGCTTCAAGCTCCTGCCACGGTGACTCCCCTGCAATGATAGGGAAACACCTAGACTTGAGAGCTAAAATTAATCATTTCTTTCTTAACTTGCTTCTTTGTTAAGGCATTTTATTATAGTAATAGAAATGAAACTAGGACACCACCCCTGAGCCCTCTGATGCCTGAAGTAGCTCCTATCCCACTGTAAGTCCATGGCATCATGACTACCTGACATCATCTATCCACTGTCTATTCAAAATTTACTTACATTCTAAATATTAAGAAGTACCTGTTCAACAAATATAAATTGATCCCCTTTGAGAAGCAGTTTGGAGATATTTCTATTACTAGATAATTTTTTTAAATCTTTTAACTGGTTATAGATTAGTGCAACTTCATCAGTTCACATGAGAAGACAAGCCTGTCAGTGCCTTTTTCATTTAGAATGTCCACCATGGGAAATGCAGGCTGAACTCAGCATTGTGGCCTAGGACATAGCTGACTCACATTCTGTGAAAGTTCTTTTCCTGCTGCAAAAGAGCTCATAGCCACACAGGGGAAGCTGATCTCTACCTACAATGCTGAAAACTAACTTTTATTATTTTACATACTTAGAGATGACTTGAGAAAATAGTTTACTTTGACCCTACCACACACATATTTTACATAACTGTGAAAATTAGGGAATACATGAATGGAGACTATGCGTGAAGTATGATGATAAAAGACGGATATAGAGGAAGACAAAATAGATCTTTTATTTAAAATCTCATTGCCAATATGCATAGCATAATAATAATTTGATAAATCAGGTAAGTGGGTTAGAAAGAGGTCTTTGCCTATATGACAAGAACTTCAGATCTCTGAAGAAGGAAATCTAAGATCTCAGAAAATGGAAAAATCTTCCATGCTCGTGGATTGGCAGGATTAATATAGTTAAAATGGCCATCTTGCCAAAGGCAATCTACAGATTCAATGCTATCCCCATAAAAATCCCAACCCAGTTCTTCATAGATCTAGAGAGAGCAATTCTCAAATTCATCTGGAATAACAAAAAACCCAGGATGGCTAAAACTATTCTCAACAGTAAAAGAACTTCAGGGGGATTCAGTATCCCAGACTTTAAACTTTACTACAGAGCAATAGTGATAAAAACTGCATGGTATTGGTACAATGACAGGCAAGCGGATCAATGGAATAGGATTGAAGACCCACAAATGAACCCACACACCTATGGTCACTTGATCTTCGACAAAGGAGCTGAAAGCATCCAGTGGAAAAAAGATAGTCTTTTCAACAAATGGTGCTGGTTCAATTGGAGGTCAGCATGCAGAAGAATGTGAATTGATCCATTCTTATCTCCTTGTACTAAGCTCAACTCCAAATGGATCAAGGACCTCCACATAAAACCTGACACCCTGAAACTAATAGAAAAGAAACTGGGGAAGACCCTGGAGGACATGGGCACAGGGGAAAAGTTCCTGAATAGAACACCAATAGCTTATGCTCTAAGATCAAGAATTGACAAATGGGACCTTCATAAAACTACAAAGTTTCTGTAAGGCAAAGGACACTGTCAAAAGGACAAAACGTCAAACAACAGATTGGGAAAGGATCTTCACCAACCCTAAATCCGACAGAGGGCTAATATCTAATATATACAAAAAACTCAAGAAGGTAGAACCCAGAGAACCAAATAACCCTATTAAAAATGGGGTACGGAGCTAAACAAAGAATTTTCACATGAACTTCGGAGAGCTGAGAAACACCTTAAGAAATGTTCAACATCATTAATCATTAGGGAAATGCAAATCAAAACCACCCTGAGATTTCACCTCACACCAGTCAGAATGGCTAAGGTCAAAAACTCAGGAGACAGCAGGTGTTGGCAAGGATGTGGAGAAAGAGGAACACTCCTCCACTGCTGGTGGGATTGCAAGATGCCACAACCACTTTGGAAATCAGTTTGGCGGTTCCTCAGAAAGCTGGGCATGACACTTCCTGAGGACCCTGTTATACCACTCCTGGGCATATATCCAGAGGATTCTTCAGCATGCAATAAGGACACATGCTCCACTATGTTCATAGCAGCCCTATTTGTAGTAGCCAGAAGCTGGAAAGAACCCAGGTGTCCTTCAGTGGAGGAATGGATACAAAAAATGTGGTATATTTACACAATGGAGTACTATTCAGCCATTAGAAACAATGAATTCATGAAATTCTTAGACAAATGGATGGAGCTGGAGAACATCATACTAAGTGAGGTAACCCAGTCTAAAAAGATCAATCATGGTATGCACTCACTGATAAGTGGATATTAGCCTAGAAACTTTGAATACCCAAGACATAATCCACATATTAAATGATGTCCAAAAAGAATGAAGGAGTGGCCCCTGGTTCTGGAAAGACTCAGTGCAAGAGTATAGGGGAATTCCAGAACAGGGAAGCAGGAAGGGGTAGATAGAGGAACAGGGGGAGGGAAGAAGGCTTATGGGACTTGCGGGGAGTGGGGACCCAGAAAAGGGAAAATCATTTGAAATGTAAATTAAAAATATATCAATAAAAAAAAAAGAAAGAGAGAGGCCTTTGTTTCTCTCACAAGATTCTTCTAGGTCAAATCAATTCTCTTGCCTTCACACCTCCATGGAGGAGTGTACCAGGCACTAGGCAGAGTTTTACTGTGTGGCTATCACAAAATATTCACTGGGACATGGTGGGAAATAGGGACAGGGACACTTTGTGCAAATGGCATATATTGAGTAGGAAGCAAAATCACAGGAATTGTTTTAAAAATCTCATCTCTATTGTTTAAAGGTATTACCACTCCTGGTGTTCATATTACATGACATAAAAACTAGAGAACTTTAACCCATTAAACTACTTCAATGTAAGTGCCCAAAGTAAAATAAAATGTTTATTGTTTTATCACACACACACACACACACACACACACACACATACATACACACTTTACATTTGTTTTTCTTTTGTGCAACAGTTTGGTGACAGGTATGTAGCTCTTTTCTTACAAGACATATGAAGTATTAGGAGATGCCTGTACCTGTCTGTAGGCTAGCTTCTACAGCCTGATTCAGGCCAATCCTCGAGGAAGTTCTCTCATGGAAGAGGTCCTGCTGTGACTTAACAACTTATAGTTCCAGGCTCCTCCATACTCTTTCCTATACATACTACTATACTATACTATACATACTATACATACTATACATATATACATACATACATACTATACATACTATATTGAACTATCACGTGTTGTACATGATGTTGTGACCCCTAGGAAGTAATAGGAAGTCAGACCTTCCCTTCGTCATGGGGACTGGTCTGCTGATGACTGTAGATTATGAGTTGCTTATGAGATTGCTCTAAAGGCTACTCACTGAAGAGGTTGCTTTGGCTTCCTCCTGCCAGACCTATCCCTCTCACAGTTGTCTCTCACTCAGCCTATCCTTCTCACTTTCCTGTGTGTGTGTGTGTGTGTGTGTGTGTGTGTGTGCTTATAGGAGTAGAAAACATCCAGAATCAAAATGAAATGGTTTCAGAGTGGTCTGTGGCACTAGGTGGTATAATTTTTTCACTTCCCTGCAATCACACTGAGACTAATTTTTTCTGAAAAGGTAAAAAACGATTCTGAGAAATTTTCTCACATTGTGTGAATATTTGTGTGGCCATTTTTGATGGGGATAACTTATCAGTATCTTAATGTTTTGTTTTTTTGTTTTTTGTTTATTTTGGCTGTGGAAGTTCATGAGATGAATGATTTCCAGGACTGGACATTTGTAGGAAAATATTAAGGATTAATTATTGCAATCAAATTATTCATTGGGTAGACTAAACCATCAAGCTATTAATGAAGCCTCCTTCCTGGTTTTAAAGGGAAACCTTTAGATGTTTGTGTCTCCATATTGCATTGTCTTTGATGTCTTTTTGCCTCAGGGCCCAGCCATGACATGGAGGTCTTTTCATGCTAATAAGCCTCATTCCTGAAAGGAATTATGAATTACAACTTCTTTGCTTTCTTTCTGAACTGATCACTAATGATTTTCAGGCATTTTTAAAAGAACCTGACATTTAAAATGTCTCAACTGGAAACTCAGAACTTACTGTTGTAAAAAAAAACTTATCCAAGTCAACCTCTTGTTTCATAGTGTGGAGAACATTTGCTGCTCTGGCCATGGTGGCAGAACATGTAGGAATCTCGAGGAGTTCGCATGTCTTTTCTACTACCTGTTTTCCACACAGATACACGAAAATAAAAGGATCCTGATTTGGCAGGAAAAGCTTTACTACCTCAAAAATTGTGTCGCTTAATTAAATTAGGCTTCCTAAATGGAAATGATCCTCTAATCTATACTTGCAAACAGGCTGCTTTTTGGTAGAATGCTTTTGAAATTTTTCCTAAAATAACTGCACTGTGCTGGATAATTTTAAGCCTTGGCTGGGAAAAGTTTCCAGCTGTAGCTGGCTCGTACATCCTGAAGGGGATTCCAAACAGATCAGCATGTCCTTGGTGCCCACTTTGAGACTAACCAGGGGTCCATATGCTTGCCCTAAAACCACAGAGGAAAATCCAGATTCTAAGACCTCAACCCACTGACCTGACCCAGAAATAAAGGCCAGTGTGTCACTTTGAAATTTATCCAGAAAGGTGTTTGGAGCCATGAAAATCTTTGAGACAGACAATAGTATTATCAAGTTAGATATTGACTATGGTTTAGAAAAGGAACTGAAACCCAAAAGAAGAGAGGATTTAGGAGATCCTAAAGTCACCTAGGGAAGGTGACCAGACCAGCAAGCATTGCGGGAGAAAGGAAGTATGTGTGTGCAGGGCTTTTTTGGAGGTACGACCCAACATCCTCAATGATCAAGGTAAGTGTTGAGTAAAGAGGCAGAGTGAAAGCAGCCCATGCTCATTTAAGGAAATTGATGGGAGGCTTGGAAGGCAAGACAAGAAAAGCAAATGAGAATGTAAAATTCATTGGCTTGCTAAGTGCTCTGAGGTACCACTTCTGGAAAAAAGGAGAGCTTAGCATTTCTACAGTTCTAGTCAATCAGTAAAGGTCTTAAATAAGAGGTCTTAAATAAGGGAAGAAGTGTGACTCATAAGACACTGGAGTGAAAATCATTGCCCTCTGTAGAAATATGAAAGTGCTACAGAGGTGGAGAAAGTGGTGGGAACCGACCTTGGATGATGCTGGTTGCAGTGCTGCGTGTTCACTGGGCATCCAGCTCCCATGCCAGCCCAGCAGGGAGTGACTGAAACTCGGTGACATGCCACATGTGCAGTGCTCATGGAGAGCGTGTGGACCGTGGGTAGACATTATGCATTTTCCTTTTATTAAATCTATAGTTTGAGATTTCTACCCAGAATTTATTCCATATAAATATATATTTAAAGAGGGGAAAGGCACTAATCAAATTTCATAAGGTTGGTTTGTCTTGGGCTTTTGACAATGTCAAGTGTGAATTTAGTAAGTACCATCTTCTGCAACTGATGTCTCAGAGAAACCTAACAGACATGCTCCTGGGTACTGAGTGCTTAGTTCTGACTATAAAATACCTACAAACCTGGCTGGCTGCTTTCTGTCCTCTCACCCTGTGGTGCCCCAGACTCATGCATGTAAGCTACACCTATGACTGAGGGTTTCATGAAAGCCCATCTCTAAATCCACTAACAAACCCTCTTGTATTTATACCTCCTACCTTATATAGTTTTCCCTCATGTTCATTGTGTGCCCGGCTAAACTGCAAGCTCCCACAAGGTAGAATTTATGTCTGATTACAATTTGTTTCCCCACTTTGCATATATTAAGCATTCAATATTCATAAAGAGAATTATTGATATCTCTTACATAAGGCCCAATGTAATACATTATATTTAGAATTTAGCACCAGGCATTTCTTCCCCAGAGAACACCGTGCCTTTTTGATGAATCATAATTATGTAAGCTATCATTTTGCTTTCCTCTCCCCACCACTTTCCTTCTACCTGTACTGTGAGGAACTACTTTTTAAAATTCTCAATTGCACTATCTAAAGCATACCACAATTTTAAAGATACAAATCCTTCTTTCTTCTTTACATGACTTTGAATTTTTAAGAAAAAAAAACACAAAAAACAAAATGACCACAGTATATGCTCTGTATAGCAGTTACCTCAAACCCTTTTTAGATATTGACATTATCAGGATATAATGCAATAAATGGAAAGTAAAACAGATGGAAAACAAAAGAGAAACAGTGAATTTCTATCATGCATACCAGATATCCTGATATGTGGACTGGTCCAACCCTACAACCCAAAGATGGGAGCTAGCTAACTGGTCTACCTCACAGCAATGGATGCCATCTAAAGAAACACTTGAACTCTCCTCTCAAGCTATCAGGCTACTGAAACAGTGGGCCCAAGAAGATAGACCTGCCCAGGAATTTCCAGCTGGGAGAAGAAAGCAACAGCAGGAAGAACCTGTCTTCTGGAGGAAGATCTACACCTTGTCAGTTGACCTTGAAAAAGAAACTGACCTTATAGAAGAGACTTGGAGCTAGGTGTGGTGAGACCTTGGCAGGATGGCTTAGTTACACATAACATTTACTTTCTATTTACTGTCACATCAGGATCCCTTATGGATCTCTCTGTCCACCTTTCCAATGTAGCTATTCTCGGAAAAAAAATTCCTGTTTTATGTTTTTCATTATCAGTTTTGCTCTTTCAAATGGTTTCTCAAAGACTGGTGGCCCAACCTGCTTTTGGGGGGGGGTATAGGTTGTAACCCTACACTCTGTAACAGTATTAGCTATACTGTTAGACTTTAAGAATTTTTCTATCTACAACATTCTTTCCAAAGCTTTCTATATAGGCTCTCTTCTCAACCCTTGAGTTTCTCTGTTAGGCCTTCCCTTCTCTCTAAGTCCTACAGGGTCCCTTTCTATGCCTTTTGTTTTCTTCAGAGGAGTGCCCATCGCCACCTCCATTGACTGCTGCTCCCTTGGTCAAGACAGGCATTGTGTTTTCTTTCTACTGCTTTGTTCCTACTGCCCGGAAGAGGGTCTGGTTTATCACAGGCATTGAATAAATATTTGAGAAGGAGTGAACACTGAAGAATTTCCTCTAAGGTCACAGAGCAAACTATGCCTAAAGACATAAAGAGACAAGCACTGGGAAAATATCTCAGTAGAGAAATCACTGAGATATCTATCCCAGTTTCCCATAGAGACAAACCCCCTGTGCATCTGTATAGTTTTCCACTCTGAAATAAAGGTTTTTCAGTTAAAATAAAATGTGAAAAGCTTATCAACATAAATGATAGCCTGGGTATGTATGGAATCTCATCTCTTTCAGCACTAAAAATTGGCATTTAGTTTCTATTAAAAACCCAGTCCCTGTCACTGTATAGTTCATTTCATAAAGATGCAGTATGAAGGTACAAATGAGAGCAGACCCATTCAAAATGCAATCGTGTCAGCATCACCTATCCGATCATTAACACTGCATAGAAGCAACATGTTCACCTGTAAGACTGGCTTTAATTGGAAGCATGTGTATCTCCCCATGTAAGGGTACACCTGCTAGATACAAGGCATATGGTTTTATGTCTTGATTGCCCCATTCTGCTCATGTAAGTACTTCATTTTCTTCCCTTACAGAATTCCTTCAAAGCAAAATTCTGAAGGAAATAAATGAATACACTTCATTTATTTTTAAACTCGGCCAAATCATCTCAGGCAGGCAATAGAAAGAAAGAAGAGGCAAATGCGTGCTGTAATAGAGCTGTATTTCCCCCTGTAGCTCCACCATTAATTCCCAGACCTTCTGGCCACTTCCCTTTCAGAGTGCACCACCATTCAAAGCTTGCATTACCTTGCCTCCTCTCAGCCATTCATTACCATGGAAGTCCCACACCATGGCATTCTGCCAATGCACATTTTAATGTCACTTCAATTTGAACTGACTGTGTACCTGGGAAACCATTTGTGGGATGGGAATCAGACTGAATCTACAGTTGGCTCATCCATTTGGATTTGGAATCCTTTGTTGTAATATGGATCATGAAGACTACAGATTTTTAAGTAAGATTCCTAAAAACTGGAATCCATGTACCGATTCCCAGATAACGCTGCTTCATGTGACAAGGACTCTACTTGCCGATGCAGAATATGCAATGGAAAGAAACTGCTAGTCTGTGACTCCACAACATAAAGGTGATTTCCTTCCTCCCTCAATCAATAATGCTGGCAAACCTACTCTCTAAACTTCACGAGAAATGAGAATGATAATAATAACTACAATAATAAATGACAATAATAATAACAAAAACTAATAATAATGATTTTAAACAATAAAGGCAATGTGTTGATATTAATCTGAGTGGTCTCTTCTCTGAATGTACAAATCAACATCAATGAGTTGAATTAATGTGCCATTGAGAGTTTTGAATAAAGAAGTGGTAGGAAGAGATCACCAAAAACTACAGAGTAATAAAGAAAGGAAAACTTGAACCATAAAACAAATTATTCTATGAAAGGGACCAGAATAGAAACACCAGATAGAATTAGGGCCAGTTTTATTTAAAGTACCCATTAACCATCTGGAAAACATGACAAGTAGCGTGTTGATTAAATCAGCAGGCTGTTTCAAATGGGTTGGCTGGCTGGCAACTGGAAAATCCAAGGTGAGAGGCTTAAAAATGTGCAGGGAGACTAATGAAGCAATGCCCTGTGACTGGCCTTTCTGTGAGGACACAGCCTTGATGGTACACAGCAGAAGAGAGAGTCTTCACAAGACTTTACTGTAGGAAACGAATACTCCCTTAGTTTACTAGCGTTCCTTGTCTTCTCTCTTCTAAAACAATATACAATCCAGGTCTTTAGATGACAACTTGAATATTTAATAACCTGAATTATTTTTGAAAGAAAAAGGAGAATACACATTTGTGGGCTGTAACTTGGAGTTGGAGCCTGGTCAAACATTTACAAGTAACTGTACTCCTGGCTTCAGTTCTCTATAGGGGTAGGCTAGTCCAGGAGATTTCCCAAAAGGCCACTAGGGGGAGTGTTGGCCAAACTTTGTCCAACTGGGAAAAGGAGGATGTTATATTGTGAACCCCTCAAACTCACAGAAAGGATGGGCAAACCAAAGGAGGAAAGGAAACCACTGTTCTTGGGTGGGTGAGAACAAGCAGTGTTTTAGATACAGGCCCATGTGTCTGAGAATAAACAGCTGATTGTCTTCTTGGGTTAATAATAAAAGACCAAAAATGCACACAAGGGGGTTATCAAAGATCTGAGGTTTGGGAGGGAGTCTCAGTTCATATCTTTCCCAAACTCTTGCCTTTTGGCAGACTCTTGCAGGGAATGAAAAACAGACAAACCACCTAAGGAACAAAGACATGTAGGGACATCCTCAGTTTGGTACACTGTGAACAATATTTTCTGTATACTCTTTCCCTTTATTTTATACTACATTTCTTCTTTTGCAATAGTGACAATTTAAAAATATTATAATTTAGGGGCCAGAGAGGTGACTTAACTGTTCTAGAGTACTGGCTGCTCTTCAAGAGGACCTGGAGGATTCAATTCCCAGCTCCCACAAGGCAGCTCACTACTGTCTGTATCTTCAGTTCTAGGGGAACTGACGACCTCTTTGGCATCTATGGGTATCACACACAGGTGGTGCATAGACACACATGCAAGGCTCTACATATAAACATTTAAAATAAAATCTTTAAAAATTATATTACTATTGAATATTTGGAGTATGTAAAAAAACACAAGAAAGAAGGTAAAACTCACATATGACCCCCTTCACTTAAAAATTAAGCATTAGCATTGCGGTTTGGTGTCTTACAGAATTACTTTTATGTTTATAATTACACAGTTGTGTATTTGGATGAGATCACTGTATTTCTTTTATTTTTAGCCACAGATTTTAATATTATTAGCATGATCCCATAGTGTTAGTTTTCTGAAATTCACATGTCTTAAGTAACAGAATATATAGTCAACATTTGTAATGTTCTTAGGATAAATTCCCTCATTTAAAATTAAAGGTCAGAGACCAGGGAACAGTGAAATAGTTTGAAAGCTACAGCCATTTTCTGTAAGGCTGTAGCATCCATATGTGGAACAGCAAATGGGAGATGACTATTAAAATTTGTATCAGGGCTGGTGAGATGGTTTCTAGGGTGGGGCTCCTGTATGTGGGCTTGATGGCCTGAGGTTAATTCCCAGATTCTACAGGTAGCAGGAGACACCCAATACCCAGGAGCTGTCTCATATCCATATGAGTGCCATCATGTATGAGTGGATAGTATATATTCTCAAGTAGCCTGTAGTTATCTTGCTGTGTCTGCACATATGCCTGCAGATGCTCAGTGAGCCTTGTCAAGCACAGTGGTGTAGTGGCATCCACTAGCATCATCAGTAATCTTTTAATCACTTCTTTATTTCCATAATTTCCACTATGTTATTTCTTCTTTTGATTTGAAAAAACTTGCCAATGTTTTATCTACATTGACTTATTTCATAGATGCAGGTCTTAGATTTGCTTACTAAACCTATTTTTTTTATTTTCTATTAAGAGTTTATAGTTACACACTTCCCCCTGTATCGTTTAGGTACTTCTACTGTTAGTTCCCAACTTGAGTTCAGCCTTAGTTTACCTTTTTATTATTTCTAAAAACTAGTGGCTTTAGGGTTATCAATATGTAAACTGGAGGCAGCTTACACATTGTGTAAGCTTTGTTAACATATATACTTTGCTGTATATGTTAACTTTCAGCACAGGAGATTTTCATTGTTAACATTTTTCAAATGCTTTCTATTAGCTGTTTGGTTCTCTTCTTTGACTCAACAAAAAATTAACTTTAGTCAAGTAAAATTACACAATTTTTAAAAAGCTATATGACTACTGAGTCACACTCTGAGTACTTATTTATTGACACTTATTAACCACAGGATCTATATATGTGTAGCATAATACTGCAATCATTAATAAGCCGTCACAGACATATTGTTTGTCTCCTTATAGTTCCATTTTCACTGAGATGTTCATGAAGCTATATTATGAGCAAAGATTCATTTTTACTTAAGAGCTTGTACTTTAAAATCTAGAAAATGGCTTTTTTGCTCTTTAAGCATTTGGGCTTTATGATGTCCATATTTTTCTTCCAATTTTTGTTATTTTCATTTGTTAGCTCTTCTCAAGGTGATGACTGTATGCAGCAAAGGGTGATAATCACTGAGTTAAATATGGCCAAAATGAATCCTTACATATATTTCTCTAATAAAGTCACAAATGAAAGACCCACTTTTAAAACTTCTTCACTCCCCTTTTGTGTCTACATTTGAAGTGATGCTCTTTTATATAATTATTTTAGAAAAATATATTCCAAGAATTCACTTTAATGATTAAAATACTAAAATGTTAGTGCATATTGAAAGGTGGGGAAAAAAAGAGAATTCTTCACAGACATGCTCAAAAGCCAGCCTGATCAAGACAATCCCTTATTTAGAAGATCCTCTTAGGTGATTCTGGATTGTGTCAAATTGACAATTAAAACTATGCATCCCAACAGTTGAGCAGATTTGCTCTTTTGTGTTTGTGATGTGGAAGGTGCAGCCCAAAGGTGAATGCCACAACTTCCTGAGTTTGGCTCCTGGACTGCATGAAAAAGGTGAGCTCCATGCTGTGCGGTTCTGCCTTAAGACAACCGCAGAGCAGCAAGGTCAACTGACCATACTCCTTCCAAACGTTGATTTTGCAAATAAAGACATTCAGGTAAGCACAGCCAGTCACAATTAAACCCAGGAACTCAGACTTGATCTTGACTGTTCTCCTGAGATAGGAGAGATTTTGGGGAGCAAGACAAATGTATTCTGATGGGTACTAAGTAAAAATATAATGAGTCCCAGGGCTTAGGAAAGTTCATCGGAAGAAGCTCTGTTTTAAAGATTGCTTTATCATGTTCTAAGACAGCATGATAAGGATCACAAACTGCATGATGGGAAGAACAGGGACCATTCTCACAGCTGTGGCAGCTGAGACCCTGAGATCAAAGGGTTTGGAAAGCTGTTCCTCCTGAGGGCTATGGGGAGACCCTAGGTCTTTCTCCTCAGAGTAGTAGAGCTATGCTCTCTCTACATGTCTTCATATTATCTTCCTTCTGTGAATTCAGGTCTTGACAGCCACACTTGTCCTTTGTATATCAACATTAATAATACTGAACTAGAGGCCACCTTTTGATTTCAATTTAACGTAATCTCTAAATGTGATCATTGTAAGGTTGGGACTCTAGCATATCAATCTGTAGTATCCATCCAGATTACAAAATAGGCTTTATTCATTCCCTCAAATGCTAAAAGCCTTGGTATAGGTTTTTGCCAGTTCTGAAACAAAAAAGATGTCAGATTCTCCTTCCTGGTAAGCTGCTTTTGAGATCCCCAGACATCAAACCCCACACTGGCCTGTAGACAAGCCAATTGTTGAAGAATTTTCTTATTCTATATGACTAATTCTAGAAGTTAAGAGACTTCTCCTTGATAATCTACTATGAGGGCCCCATGGCTACATCAGCTACTTCTCAAAGGTGCAGAAAAACAGCTTTACAGAAAGCCATGAGACTCATGGGAGCCTTGATCTGCTGCTTGAGAAACAAACAAGAACCTGTCCATGAGGCCATGTATCAACTGCCTTCTTTCACCTCCCTATTTGGAACAAACAAGGTGTCCTTTGGTTTTAGTTTCTGTTCTTGATGATGTCACAAAATGTCCCAACAAAAGGAACTTAAACAGGAAAGGTCTTGTGCTGACTCAGCAGTCTAGGTTAGAGTCCCTCATGATGGGGTGTCACAGTGGCAGGAGCTGAAGGGACTGGTCACATTGCACAGGCAGAAAAGAAGTTTGGAAACAGATGCACACTGCTGCTTATCTCCCTTTCTCCACATATGCAGTCACACAACCCAGGCACGGCATGGTGTCATTCACAATGCATAAGGCTTTATGCTTCAAGCAATGAATTAAAGAACCTAACCCTGACCATGGATGCTCAACGGACCATCTCCAAGATGATTCTAGATTATGAAAAGTTGACAATATACACCAACCATCGCATCCATATATATGTAAAACAATAAGGTAAAATATTTCACTGAAATTAAAACCATTTTAAATAATATAAGTTTCAGTATGTTTTAATATTGGCATTTTATAAAGAAAATGCCATGTCACACTTTTATTTTTTTATTTTTTTTTCATTTAGGTTAAGGTTTAATTTTTTTTCACAGTTGATAAAAACATGGCCTTATTTTAAAACCTTTTTATTATATATACAAACATATGCATATGCTTAGTTTACTATTTTGGTAGCATCAAAAGCAAAGATACATTTTATTGTAGAGACTATTTTCCAATCATCGTACTATATATACTTTCCATTCATCCATTAGTTTCAGTAGTCTATCAGATAAGCTGAAATACCTGTGCTATAGAGAATTATATAAGAAAGCTAAGAGTTTGGGCCAAATAATAAGGTATTTTCCATGTCAACTTACAAGTAACCCTAATTTAGTAGGAGTAATTATCTGATGTTCTTGACAAGCAGTTTACATCTTCAAAATGATTTCAGAAGGAAATTCAACTAATATTCATAGCTGTGCATATGCTAATTTAGAGTTTTACAATTTTAGGTATGATACTAATCGAGGTGCTCATAAGAGTAGGGTAGACAGATCAAAGTAAGAGAAGAAGATTGGTCAAAATGATTTGAAGGTCTGATATCTATTAACCAAGAACTGGTAGAATAGCACAGATGGCATAAGGAGGACTCCTGAACCCTTAGAATATAGTGAGTGAAAGAAGAATGTGGTAGTGATGTCCTTCCATTTAGGAGTTTTTGGGTTATGTGTGAAGGGTTTTATTAAGATCTCTGCCTGTATTAATCGGTCTCATTGTTACAAGATCTCTACTGTTAAGTTCATCTCCTGGACATATACACAAAAGATGCTCCACCAGACCACAAGGACACATGTGTTCCACTACGTTTATAGCAGCCTTATTCATAATAGCCAGAAACTGGACACAACCAAGGTGTCCATCAACTAAAGAATGGATACAGAAAATCTGGTTCATTTACCCACTGAAATACTATTCGGGAATTAAAAGTAAGGACATCACAAATTTTGCAGGCAAATGGATGGAACTAGAAAACATCAACCCGAGTGAGGCAACCCAGGCCCAAAAAGACATGCATAGTATGTACTCACCAATAAGTGGGTAAAGTACAGAATATTCATGATACACCTAAGACCCAAAGAAATTAAAGAAGAAGGAAGGCCAAGAGAGAATGCTTCAATCACATTTAGAAGGGAATGCAAAATAGTGATAGGAGGCAGAGGGAGGGAAAGAATTGGGTGGAAGACAGAAGAGAGAGAGAAAAGAGGTGGCAGGATCAGGTGTGGAGAGAGACATGAGAGAGCCCAATGGGTCAGTAGAACGAATACAAATCTGCAACTGCCAGAGGTTGGGGGGTGGAATCTCTAGGAAGTCCCAGGGGCCTGGGATGGGGACATTTCCCAAAGTCAATGCAGGTGACCTTGGTGTATATGCATGTCACACTTTTAAATGTAACTTACATATATTCAACAATGACCAGAGGTCCATACTCACTCATTTAAAAAGCATGAAAAGGCCTTTCTTAAACAGCTGGAAAATTTACAATATTTTCTACCTTTAATAGGATCAATGATGTTTTCCTTTTTAATGTAAAAGTTCTAATACTAAAGATTGACTGTTTAAGTGATTACTGTTGCAACTATTAACTTTGCTTCTGAATCTAAAGCCTGGGAGTAGGGTCTAGGTAGATGTGAACACCAGTCTATTTACTAGACAGAGAATAAATGAAGCCAAAGTTCTTATGTGTCTCTTCCTGAATTTTCAGGAGATACTGTGCCTTTTAACATTGCTTTTAAAACTCTGGGGAGAGACTGAGAATGGAGTCTTCTCATCCTAGGGGTTACTTCTTTCAATGTAGTGCTATTTACTCTTCATAAAATCCTGTTGCCTGCCATACCATACCATGTGATAATTTAAAAATCACATCTATGGTAAAACTAAAAAAAAAAAATGATCTGGGCAATCTTCTAGTAGATCATTGGATATGTAATATATCCAATACAAAGAAAACTAAAATCTCCTGCCCTCAGGCTATGTTTCTGACTTTGGTCTAGTCTTGAAGCATATGACAGGGATTAAGCTTATAAAGGACAGTTATACCAGGTATGAGAGAGACAAGGGCGACAAACAGTTGGTGCACTTGATGTTCATTTAGCTGCAGTGCTCAAACTTTGTGACTAGAAGCTTTCATGCCAACTGTTGTTTACACTTTTTTCCCTAGGTGATGTGGAATCACAACAGTTCTAGATCACCATGGCTATAAATATTCTCTCAAGACAGTTTTTAGTTAGCAATTTTGACAGCTCAGCCAACTATGGTATAGTGGAGAGCTTTGGGTTCATTCTGGCTTTATTATGTAGGTTGCTCTGTAAACCTAGGTTAGCAGATGGCTTGAGTTCACATTCAGTTTAATTTCTTGGTTTTTGGAAGGGAAGGCAGAGGAAAGGACAGGTATTGGCTAGCTTGCTCATCTATCACTTTTAGGTTAGTTTCTAATTAACTCTCACCAGGGCCCTATTTTATTTAAGTAGGTATTTTTCCTATTAAGTGGAATGGAAATGAATGTATAAACAAACACCTTAATGAACAGATAAGCAAATGCGATTTGTTCAATCTTTTTTTTTCTCATCTTAACCTCCATAGTCTGAGAAATCCAAACATTGATTGTCTGAAAAAAATTAAATTTCAAGGTGGTATAATCCACAGATATTCATAACCTCTGATCCTGAGGTTATGATATCTGATAAGTGGTTGACATTAAGCAAAGACCAGTTGGTGAATAAACTAAGAAAGCAAGAAAATGTAAACCTTGTTCCTACTGATAGGGCATGTCATTAAATTCTCTGGGGCACTCTTCCTTCCCTATAATAAGATAACACCCTCCTCTTCCTGCCCACAGGCCCACTGGGCCCAGTTAAGTGGGCCTTAGGCTGTCAAAACAGGTGGACTCCAGTTGTCAGCATGTCTTCTCTCAGCTCAGGCTTCCTTAAGGTCCAGCACATTGTGGGCTTACATTAAAGAGATAAATAGTTTGATATCACCCCTTGTCCTCTCCTGTCATATACATAAGTCAGGGTAGGCTGTATGTGGTAGGGAGAAAAGCAAGAGTGAAGAGGTTAGGCACCTACTCACAGAATGACTGATGGTGTGCAATTCCAAAGCTTGACTCTGTCTTCAAGAAGAAAGGTGAAGGTAGAGTAGGATGGCCAAGGCTAGCCTATCAGATAGATTTACAGTCTCTCTGCAGACCAAGAACATCCTAAATGTAAAAGGCATTGATAAATGACTGCAGGTTATAGCGTCTTGGAATGCCATACAGCATCTCCCGAGATCACAAGCCTGATTTTGACTGGCTTCCAAAGTCAGGGAAGAAAGCAGCACCAGCCCTGAGCTGTTGCTGCTGTTTTGGCTCCATAAACAGGCTTCTAATAATTCTGCTGCAATAAACAAGGCCCAGCTGTTAGAAGATAGGAGATTTGGGGGGTGGGGGATAAAAATTATATAATATCTTACAGTATAGTCCACAAGACATGTGGTACACTTTAAACATTTGTGTACGTCAGTGATAGGAGTTTCAGTATAGTAGCAACATGAGGGAAAAAATTACAGATTAGAGAGGCAATGACGGAGGAACTTAATGATGGCTAAACTCTGATTTGACTCCAGCATCTCGTCTATAAGTTTTATTCCAGCTCTGTCTGAGTGGCTTCCATTGCTATTTTGAGCAGAGGGTTTCTGTATGAGTATACAAAAATGACCTTTGACAACAAAAGCAGCCATTCTGCAACAGGGTGTGGAAAAATAGGCAGCTTCGACCTGAGTGTGAACGTAATCATCCATGCTTGACCCAGCACAGCACACACACAAGTGCACAGCAATATGCACATATATAGTATTTTTCGTTAATTTTATTGTTCTTCTGTATAAGAACTATGCCTTTGTGTCCATTTTTTACAAGCAAGGAACCCAAGGTTCCAAAGAATGTATAAAGCCTATCTATGCAGTTCTTGGGACATTTCAGAGAAGGCAGAAGATGTTCCCAAAGATGCTTTTTTTCTGGCCTTTGCAGAAATGGTGGAACATCTCCCAAGGGGGGGGGGGGGAATGAAGTACTTATGCCTTGATTCCAACTCTCAAGTGCAGAACCCTTGGCACTGAGAAGTTGTCTTGACATAGAGAACATGAGCAGTGTGGCAGGATTTCAGAACCAGTTTGATACCACTCTCTCTGTTCATGGTACAACCTCTGAAATATGCATTCAAGTGGTTGGTCCATAGGGCAGTGTAGGCTCTACTGTAAGTGCTGGGTGTGGCCTGGCTGACTCTGGTTTGAAATGCATTGCTCTGAGGGCCTTTGTCTTGGGCTGCCAGAAGGAAGGTCCAAGTTCCATTAACTAATGAGTGCTTCTTTTCCACCAGGACAGTGGATGGTAGGAATACTCCAGATGCTATCTTCAATGTTCAGTAGCAAGAATTCCAACTGAGTCAGAGTGAAATTTTATTTCATTATGCTTCCAGGTCTGGGAATGATGCCAGTGAACCGTTTTCCTTGACAGGTCTCTCATCACTTATAGCTCAAAGGCAAAGAAAAGTGAGCTCCCAAAGTGCCAGTCTACAGCCCTCCTTGTCAGATTGCAGTACCTCTACAGGGCAGCTAAGCAAGAGGATGCAGAAAGAGCTGACACCACATTATCTCTGAAGCCCAGCACTGATGAAAATTCCCTGTGTGCTCCGTGGCCCAGTCTAGGCCAAGGCATTGGAGTAGAAAAAGGAGGACAGGAATTACAAGTCTACTTCAGCTATTAGCCGATTCTGATTTTGGGTGCAGTGGCATGATTCTGCGTTAAGAAGGGTTCTGAGGCTCTGGCTAGGTATACTAAAAAGATGGCTAGAATCACTGGAACATAGGTGCAAAATATTCAGAAAATTTTACACCTGTCTTGCCTATACATCATGAGGTCTAAACTTGCCCTTATCCGCATAAAGATGCTGAAGAAGAGAGGTCAAGTAACTTTCAAGAGTTAGCTAATAATCTAGAGGCATAACCTCAGGCCTTAGATTATACATTTATGCTGTAAGAACTAGTTTAGTCCTGGATTCAGGAATCTCTCAGGTGGCTTGAGATAACACAGCAAATATGCAGACTTCAAATGTTGCAGTAATTCTGAGATTAGTGTTGTAACACTAATCTTATGTGTGTGATAGGCAGCTGTGTCCCGGTGCCTCTGTACTCACTTCACTCCCAAACCACTTTCTTCCGTCATTTTAGACTTTGGCTTGGTCAAATACCAGCATATATGCAAAGTGACTCATTGTGCAGTTAGAGTCAATCCTACCCAAAGTTTTCCCTTGCCTAGCCTGTCAATGCTACCTCAGGGAAGAAAGTCTAGTGAAGCCATAATGATAAAGAAATAATAAGGAAAACATACAATTCATTTCAACCTGTTTAGTGTTGAAGGACACTAGACATTCTCCATGGAGATTCTTTGCTACATGCAAGATATGAAGAGTTTTAGAGCAGAAGGTTTCCCTGAACTGCAGACATTATTGTACCATATGGAATTTTGTCCTGTTTGTGTAACTGTAAATGGTGTTCCTTGGTTCAGGGAGATGAGAGAGAACAGAGCTTAGAGTGAACTGTATCCTTTTAGTCACCAGGTTTGGCTGAAACCATCCACTTGGGACATTTTCAACAGGTTGAGACTAGGCTAAGAAACCTTATCAGTATAATTTTTACTTTATTATTAGAGAGTTTGACCACCCAAGGTTAGTTTTACATTTAAAATATCTTTTGTAAGGAGATAGAGACCTAGGAAACAGCTGGTGTTGAAGGTAAGAGTTTTAAGATCAAGTCAATAAAGTCAATACTCTCCAGCTAAACAAACTTAGGAATTAAAAAGGAAAATAGCAATTAAACTGTTCCTAGTCTTCATTTGCACTCACCTTTGCAAAGAATAATCTGTTTGCCATGGAGTTACCTTCTTGAGGATAGTTTGCATCTAATTGAAATTAAATCCACATTCTATCCTGAATCGCGAGAAATGCTTGTGTTTCAAAGTGTTTACCAAAGTTCTTGTATTAAAATCCTAATCTTCTAATTCAGATGTTGATGTTACTTGGGTCTTGGGGAGGCAAGTCAGGCTAGGTAAGGACATAGGTGGTAGGAACAGCTAGATAGAAGGTAGAATAGACTACGTATGCTCTCTCATGTGATGGCTCACCAAACGTTGGAGGTACCTCACTGTACTTTGTAGTCACTACAACTATGAAACTTAATTTCTTTTCATCACAAATTACCCAGTCTTGGGTGTTCTGTTGTAATAGCAGGAAAAGCACTATGATAAGGAAGGTCTGATTAAAGGTCAAGATATTTAGGGACTGAAAAATGCTATAGAAGGAACAGCATTGATTTTCAGGAAAAGGAACTGGCATGCTTTTAATTGCCTATGTCCAACAGTGCAATAGAGATATGGCAAGTTTGGCACCAATAAGGGCAATGCTTATACATGTTAACGAAAGCCAGCCCCAAGCTCTGTTACCAGAGTAGTCTTCCAGACACCTCATAGAAGGAAGAGAAGACAGACACTGTAGCATGATGCTCTGCTCACAGGAGTTAATGGCTCAGTGTCTGCTCAGAGTGCTACGAGGCTCCAGTCTGAACTATGCCTTGACCATAGTGTGGAGGCCAGCATGACAACAAATAAATTTCTACCTCATTGGATTTGAGCTAGTTTAAAATAAAAAAGAACAAGCCTCCAAATCACCATATACTCAATTCAGTTACTAGGAAATGTGTGTGGAATAGGTTACACGCAAATCAGCTCACCACCCCCCCATAAATTTTAAGAAATGAAAACCAAAAATAAAAGTGAAAATCCATACTCAAATTGGGTTGGGCTATAAGAATTCAAAGAAAACAGAGATCTCACATGAAAAATTCAATATAAATATTTGCTAATAATTTTATAGTTATACTAAAATGACACGTCAGACATAATGGGTCAGTAATGTCTTACTGAAACTATCTGACCTGTTTCTTAAGGTGACTATGAATAGCTTTTAACTAATATATAGCTTGCATATATTTTGTATTGTAAAATGCTGGTCCATACAGATATCTGCCAACATAGATTTTTGGAATTATTAAAATGTTCACACATACCTAATAGGCATACTAGAATGCTCAGGATATTAGGCACAGGTAGCAGCTAGCTCAGGTTTATTAAGCAAACCACTATAGAGTCCATCCCACTTGGCACTGTAAGCTTCCTCAAGGTTCTGATCTTTTGCTTTATATGTTGACTGGGAAATTTTGACAAGATCAATAGTTTTTATTTTTCTTCCTGGTAACCTTTTCTCTTTCATTTTTTATTAATGCATTTCCATTGTGGATGTTAGTTTATAAAACAAAAGTGTCGATGCTCTATGGGTGTGGGAGAGTAGGATCTATCTGCCCCATGAGTTCCACAATAAGCCAACAGCCACCAGTTCTCCCTAAAACTCCGTGGAATGTGCTTCGAAAACAATTTTATCAAATCGTTTCCAAGACTACTCTTCTATGGGACCTTGGTTGCTTCATCAGTGTGTGTGTGTGTGTGTGTGTGTGTGAGAGAGAGAGAGAGATTTTTAAATTGGGCCCATTGATTCTATTCATGGGTCTTCAGAAAGCTTTAGAGTTCAGGGGATGCCCAAGCATAAGGCAAGCCTAGCCCGGGGGTTTCTGCTCCATTCTTACAACTGCTGTGGTCACTGCAAGTCATTCCTGGGATACACAAGCTATGGGATATGGGCAATGCTGGGACCCTGAAGCTTCTCCCCAGCAGCCCAGTAAAGCTCATTTCCTACATCACCAAATCCAGTGATGTGTGCATGACAGCAGCTATGCATCATACAATAATACAAGAGGGCTACCCAAAGGGGCACTTGGTGACAGTTCTTGCTTAGCTTGCTTAGCTCAAAATGCTCTTCCTTGATGGTATTATTCGTCCTGCAAACAGCCATTTCAGAGTGCCATTTTCATTTGATTTAAATTGTGATGGTTGTGCAATTCAGCCATCAGCCGCTGACTCCGATCGGAAAGACTGACAAACTGACAAACACTTCTCATCCACTCACCTTCTTTCCATATGTGAGTGCCTCACTTAAGAAACCAGTTTATGAAACCAGGAGCTTACCACTTTTTAGAAGGATAAACTGGGCAAGTTCTATAATACTTGGTTGGCTCGATATTTTCATCTATGAAACAGGCATTAAAGATAGTCCAATCTGGGCATGGAGGCATACACTAGTAATCCCAGTACTCAGAAGTCAAAGGATTATGAATCTCTGTGAATTCAAGGCCATACCTGGCTCATAGAGAAAGAGAGATAATGTCTCTGTTCCTCCTGACCCCTCAAAGTCCAGTTAGGCCCCTGGAGTGAGATTACTAAGAGTGAGATTTTGCTAAATGAACAGGAATCAAGCTCCCAGTTACTTTGTTTATTCTCTGTGTTACTGCAACCCTCAGTTCTCATCAGAGAAGTTTCTTTATGTAATGGACAGCAATTAATGCAGAAATTTTGTAGCTGATTAAAGTGATGTGCATATGTGTCAATGAAATACTTATCCACAAACAGCACGTTTCTACATCTGAAACACTCCCCAACCAACACTCAAGGACATTGAAGAAGAGGGAGCAGCAAAACTGTAAAATCCAGAGATCAGAGAGGAGCAGAGTAAAATGGTCTCTTCTAAACATGCCTGAACTCCACTGTACTCCTGGTCTCACAGCAGCAGTGGCTGCCTGCACAGGATCTTCAGAAGAGCAAGGAGCAAGCCAGTCAGCATTTACCATGGACAGAGAGAGGCTAGGAGCCCCTAACTGATGAGCTACAGACAGGTGATGGCATTTGGGATCAGAGAGTCAGTTTTCTTTAATGATGCAGCCCCTAGTAGGTTGACCATGCTTAACAGTCATGAGTATGTGTGGAGAACAAGCTAGATTCAGTGGATTATTAAAAAGTACAGAGGCTATATAAAGTTGGGAGGGATTAAAGAGGTCAGTGGTGATCTGAGAGGAGTTAGAGGGAGAAGCAGGGGAGGGGGTGAAGATGATTAAAATGCACTGTATGAAATTCTCAAGGAGTTAATAAAATATATTAAAATAGGGATACTGTGAGGATCCCATTGTTCCTCCATTTCTGAAGCACATAATTGTACTAAGCACACAGTGACAATTGAAGGTGAGCAGTCATCTTGTGATCAATTTTATTACAATTGATGGGAAAAGTGAAAAAATCAGTGTTCAAATTCTCAATACTTAATTTTGGGAATAAGATTTAACATATTCATATTCATTTTCGCTCCTACTGTATAACTTTGTGCTCCTCAGAAGATTAACTAAGTGTGTTGTATTCTACCTGTACCTTTATCTTTCCCATATTCCATAGTCTGTGAACAGCAGGAAGAAGCAATAGAAATCAGCTTTCTCTTTCAGGAATGAGCTATATAGTCCCCAGGCATAGTCTCTGACCTAACACGGAAGGAACAACTGCAGCACGAATCCCACAACTCTGCCTTGTCAACCGCTCACTGAGCTCAAGAGTCAGAATACCATTACAGCCATTGGGTCCAGGGCCTCATTCACACTGGGCAAGCCCTCTACCACTGAGATGCAGTTCTATCCTTAAGACATTCAATTCCAGCAGTGACTGAAGGTATTGAAAATCTCATTCAGAAGTCAGCCTCACTGCTAAGACCAGAAAGGGTGATGGAGAGGCAGATGTAGTAGTAGTGAGTGCTCACACTTGACAAAGAAAAAAAGTTGAGGAGAACTTAGTGTATAAAAATGGTTTGCTCTTCCCCAGGACAGGCATCTCCTTCTCCCCAGAAACAGCTTGTTATCAAAGTGTGAGAGAATTATGCAAAATATATTTTCTTGGGGGCAGGTAGGAGGTGCATAGCTTTCTGAAAGAGTTCCAGGATCCCAAAATAGGTTGTGAATTACACTTTTAGAATTTCTCAAAAACAGTTTTACTTCTTCCATAAAAGGCTGCTTTCTTCTCTCATTCTTGCCAACAGGTGCCAGCAACGCCCCCACCACCACCACCAGCACCCCCACATTCCCCCCAATGCAAAGTGATACTACTGGTACAGAGAAGAGGAAAAGGTGGATGGAGAACACTCTAAGATGACTGTTCCTGACCACGGATCCACGAGAAACTAGCCTTCCTCAAACCTGTGCCTGTACTCAAGTGTGTGCCAGAGTGAGAAGCTTCAGGACGAGTTAACTCATCCAGAGAAATGCACCTCTAATCAGGAGGGAGACTCAATGCATCTAACCATATGCAGCCTCAGGATCAGAGGCCAGCCTGCATGCCTAGAGAGGACATCAACAAAGGAATAGATCGTTGCTCTGCTTGATAGCTAGGTCCTTAGTGCACTGTTAGCCACAGTCAGGAAATACTCACTGTCCCCCAGCATCAGCCTGATCTTTCCAATGGACAGAGCAGAAGATCTGCTTGATCCAGTGCTCTCTCTCCCATATCTCAGACGAGCAGTCTTCCTAGTTCCTTTGTGTCTTTATCAGTCTATCACAGGTTCCCACTTTGGACACAGCAAATTCCATTTTACCTCTTTGTGAAGAGCCACAACACTCTTTGAGCTAAAGGACAGTCTTTTAAAGGTTCTGGTCAATGCATTCCCGTGCACCACTATTTCACATGATTTTCTTTATAAATTCAGTGATGATGCTTTATCCCCCACCCCACAAAAGATTCTAAGGATGCTATAGCACTTTCCTGACATAAGATCGGAAATCATGTTGTTATAAAAAGCAACAGTTATGAAGCCTCAAACATCAGAAACAAGAAAACAGATCTTAAGCAGAGGTGGAAACTCAAGTTCAGTCCTCTCTTCATCCAAGCTGAGGGCAACACCTTCTCTGTCCTGCTTGCCAAGATCGCTGCTCCTGTGGAATTCTGCAGTGTGCCCAGGTTCCTCTTGACATGTATATTTTTAAGTTTGTGGCTAAGAGGTCTACAAGGGCAGTGACCTTTCCTCTCCCTGTGCTGATCTTCACTGCTCATTCACAGTACTGCTCTCTTGCCTGTCTGTGACTACTGAACATGGCAAATTTCATCACTAGTATCAGACAATTAAACCCCAAGGAGCAGAGCAATAGCACAGAGCATTTCAGCTCTGGTACAGAGCCAGTGCTTACACGTAACTTTGCAACCCCCCTGGGTTTCCGAGGTTGGAGAGATGTAACACAGAGTCTTTTCACACATGCTTTCCGGCTGCTAAAACCTTTCTGCCTGCATCTCAACTCATCTCTGAAATTGATTTGAAAAAACACATTTCAGTTTGGACACTGGTTCCTAAAAAGGGGCAAGGACATGACCTAGCCAGGTTGCACATTTCTGAAACTGAGAACAGCAGAACATGGGGAAGAGATGCTTCCTTCAGTGGCCAGGGTTCTGAAGAGAGACAGATCATTCTAAAAAAATCTTTCTTCTCAATACAAATGTCAGCTATACAGCCTGGCAGCTTGAAGCTCTGTACCCATGCCATTTCCTCCCTTTCACCACTCCACAGGGTTAATTCTTAACTAATGTGGTTTTTAAACACATTTTCTTTGAAACGCATCAATACCCAGGGAGACAAGACACAACTCCACTCCTCGCACCAATCCTAACTAGGTTGCCAGCATCTGAATATAATTTTCAATCAACTACAAATCCGACCGGAATCAAACAAAGCAAGAAGCCTTTTGAAATAGTCTCCCCTATCATGGGGACCTTTGCATGGCTGTTCTTCTGTGTGCTCCTTCCAATTCGGTTTCCTTGGCAGACAATAGAACAAAGCTACATTCTATCTCAGCCTGCTAATGCCAGTGCACAGATGTGTAAGACAAAGATTTACTTACCAAGCTTCCGTAAGTCCATCGTCCCCAACGACATATACTGCGTCTAAGCTGCTGCCACAAATAGGACTTATAGTCGTGCCCCAGTAGGACAGTGTGCTGGAAGACCAGAGGGCTCCCCAGTAAGCTTGCTCAGAAAACAGGTTTCCAGTCGAGCCATGTGAACAGAGACCCGCTGCACACCTTCGAATGGAATACGCTCCAAGTCCGGAGGAATAAGCATGTAGCTTTGCTTATGTTTATGGAGCTGAAGCCCAGGGGTGCTCCGATTGGCAGGAGCTGTGGAAAGATCAGCCAATCAAAGGGAGCTTCCATTTCAGGGAAACTCCTGCTCATTTATTTAGCATCTTCAGAGATCATCGGCTTTTCTGGGAAGAGCTTTTCTCTGATCTGATAGTATCACAAGGAAAAAGATCACTTGCAATTTAATTTCTTACATTCTTTGTCAAGACACAAATCGCTCCCTTTCTTAGTTCTCCTCGATGCCTCTACTTTTTCCTATGAAGGACTGAAGAAAGAGGGAAAGAAGAGGAACAAGAAGGAGCGGGAGATAGTTCACATTCATCAGCCTCCACCTTGGTAGGAAGGAGGGTGGGGGAGTGCCAGGGCTCAATAATTACTGATTCTGTTGCCATGGAAACAGACTGGCTGCAGCGAGTTAGATTCGTGTAGAACATCTGCTGCCAGACCCATAATCAACTACAATCTCATCTCTGCCCCCCTCTACTTTTATTTGATTGTAATGCATACTTCCACCTTCTCTCCACTACAGTTTCTAGACAGAAATGCTATGTAACCGCCTTGTTTTGTAAAATACATGCTCGCACACCCAGAAACACACAGAGAGAGGTACATTCCTCCTAGCAGGGGTCCCAAGAGAGGATCCACACTTTGATTCCAACTCGAGATGCAGATGAACCTGAACAGCCTCCACTCCTAATTCAAATCCATAGAAACTTCTAACCTAGCAGACAGGGTGGGGTATCTTTAAATCATTACATAATAGCCCTGGAAAATCCCAAAGAAAAGTTTGCACTGGTGCCTCTCACAAAGTGTTGTCTTGGTTTCTAGAAAACCTTTAATTACTGAGATGCCTGAATCAGGAAGATTTTGTAAACAACAAAGTCTTTAGGTTAAGCTCTCTCCTGCATCGTTATTTTATCAAAGCCCCTAAAACATGAGCGACCTTCCTTAATTTTCTTATCACATTTTCATCTCTGCGATCTCTTCCACTCCTGCTTGCTTTAAATTCTCTTGGTTGCACGCCTGGCACGATCAGAATTAATGTCAGAGCCTGTATGTGCTGCTGACTGTTCCCTTAGCAGCAGGGGCCGCCACTGAGCAGTGAATGTCTGCATGAATGGAACTGTCAGGTTCCTTAGAGGGAATCCAAGGCTTCTGTCATATACATGCCTACATATGCAGAAAACGATAAACTTGAAAAAAAGCTGTGCTCTGACATACATGTCTACATATATTAAAAATGACAATCATGAGGGGAAAAAAGGCTAAGGTCTCAGTGGATCTGCTGTCACTGTCAGCATCAGTATATTCCCAAGGCAAATTCTCCCATAAAGGTCTTTGCAAGCATGATGCTTTTGTGGTAATTACATGAAGCATGCTTTTGACAGGATTGAGATGGCTCATTGGATGTCTCTGGGGCTGGCATCAAGGTGAGTTACATGCTTAGCACAGCATCCTTATTCCTAAAGAATAGTAGCTCTGAGTTCCCGTTATACTTAAAGTGAGAGTGACTACCAGCCCAAAGCCCACACCTTCCATTCCATGGTGTTTAGTTCTGCCCTTTAATCAGATTTGCTCCTTGAAGACTATGGACCCTGATGTTCTTCTACTCAGTCTCTTTATGTCACTGTGAACTTAGGAAGGAATTCTCATCAAGTAAATCTACTACTTGCAATTTTCTCTACTATTTTCAGATTTCTGGGGTAGTGGACAGTGCAGCTTTTCTGATAATCAGCCTTGCTGATTCCTCTATTCTAAGGCCACTGGCCCGTTCTTACCTTGTTGAAAACATCCAAACATCCAGTTTGTTTTACACAGGAACATGCCATTCCACCTAGATCCTCTATCAAACAAAATTCAGTGTTTTTCAGCAGCTGCTTACTGTAGTGATACAGGCAACTGACACAGCTTCTGCCCTCTGCCCTCAACCTTGAGTGCAGCCAACTAACATAATAAAGTACCTGAGGGTGTGCAGGAGAGATCTGAGCTATATGTGCAATGCGCACAGAAAGTGCCTCTGACCTAGTGAGGCCAAGAAGCATATCTAAGAAGCAATGTGATCTGAGCCAGTGTACAAAGTACCAAAGAGTCAGAGCTAATGATGTGATATAAGGAACACATCCACACAGTGCTTGTGTGAGGAGCTTGGCATCTGGGAAAAGATGGAGGAATGTGCATGAGACTAGATGCTGTGAGGACAAAGAGGAAGGTATAAGGTGAGGCAAGTGGAGTCCTAGACCCAGGTGAAACGGCAGGCTTCTTTCTGTAAGCAATGATGGTCGGTTGTGGTACTCCGTTAAATGACTTCTTGCTCACCAGCATATCACCTTCGGAGATCTCTCAGTTGTGTTCAATGGTAAACTAACAGAAGATCAATATGAATCAAATAATCTATTTCAGGACATTCTTAATTTGTTGGCTTGGTCAGCTAAGTGGGGGCTAAGCTTAATAATCACTCTGGGAAACATTCTAAGCATTCATATTTAACCAGGTGTAGTCCTTACTGAAAACCTAAGAAATACCACTATCCTTATTATGTAGATGAATGAACTGAGGTCTAAGAAGGTTAAGTAATTTCACCACAGTTCCAAAAACATTAAGGGGTAAGACTGTTATTTGAACTAAAGGATTCTGGTTTCATTTTTTCTAGGTGTGCTCCATGTCAACCATCTGTATCAAAGTCCTTATTAAAGTGCAGATGTTGGGTTTCCACTGCGTCTTCTAAACCAGGACTTTATGGAACATGTTCCCAAGAACTCTAGAAGACTCTTAGAAACAACTCAGCTTGGTGGTCACTGCAGACCAGATGTGCTTGCACAGAGAAAAAGATGAGCCCCAGATTAGTTTTCAGTGCATACCATGCAAATGGGCAATATTTTTGAAAATTTGTGTGTGTGTCACTATCACAAGTGACCTTCCATTTCCTTAGTAACTAAGGATGTTGAACATTTCTTTAGGTGCTTCTCAACCATTCAATATCCCTTAGTTGAAAATTCTTTGTTTAGTTCTGTAGCCCATTTTTAATAGGGTTATCTGATTCTCTGGAGTCCAACTTCTTGAGTTCTTTGTATATATTGGATATTAGCTCTCTATTGGATGTAGGATTGGTAAAGATCCCTTTGAGTTCACCTCACACCAGTCAGAATGGCTAAAATCAAAAACTCAGATGACAGCAGATGCTGGTGAGGATGTGGAGAAAGAGGAACTCTCCTTCATTGTTGGTAGGATTGCAAGCTGGTACAACCACTCTGGAAATCAGTCTGGCAGCTCTCAGAAAATTGGACATATCCTGAGGACCCAGCCATACCACTCCTGGGCATATATCCAGAAGATACTCCAACAGGTAATAAGGACACTTATTCCACTATGTTCATAGCAGCCTTATTTATAATAGCCAGAAGCTGGAAAGAACCCAGATGTCCCTCAACAGTGGAATGGATACAGAAAATGTGGTATATTTACACAATGAAGTACTATTCAGCTATTAAGAATGATGATTTCATAAAATTCTTAGGCAAATGGATGGAACTAAAAAATATAATGTTGAGTGAGGTAAGCCATTTACAAAAAAACAGACATGTTATGCACTCATTGGTAAGTGGATATTAGCCCCAAAGCTCTGAATATCCAAGATACAATTCACAGACCACAGGACACTCAGGAAGAACGAAGACCAAAGTGTGGGTGATTTGGCTGTTCTGAGAAGGGGAACAAAATATTCACAGGAGCAAATATGTAGATAAAGTGTAGAGCAGAGACTGAAGGGAAGGCCATCCAGAGACTGCCCCACCTGGGGATTCATCCCATATACAGTCACCAAACCCTTACACTATTGTGGATGCCAAGAAATGCTTGATGAAAATAGCCTGATATGGCTGTCTCCTGAGAGGCCCTGCCAGAGGCTTACAAATACAGAGGCAGAGGCTCGCAGTCAATCATTGGACTGTGTGCAGTGTCCCCAGTGGAAGAGTTAGAGAAAAGACTATAGGAGCTGCAAGGGTTTGCAACCTCATAGAAAGAACAAAAATATCAACCAACCAGACCCTCAGAGCTCACAGGGACTGAGCCATCAAACAAAGGGTACAGATGCATTTGTAGCAGAGAATTGCCTTGTCAAGCATCAAAGGGAGGAGAAGTCCTTTGTCCTCTAAAGGCTTGATAGATGCTCCAATGTAGGGTAATCGAGGTAGGGGGAGGTGGGAGTGGGGTGGGTGGAGAAACACCCTCATAGGAGTAGGGAGAGGGAGGATTGGATAGGGGCTATCCAGAAGGTGGGGAAACTGGGAAAGGGGATTACATTTGAAATATGAAAAAAGAATATATCCAATAAAAATAAGTGATCCTCAAAAGACCCATTCTTTAAAAAGAAAAAAGTCAAGGTCAACTTTATCTTAGGGATTGGAAATTCCTATTGCATCATATGACCTAAAGTTAGCTGAGGTGAGTATACAGCATCCCATGGTGCTCAATGGCTGCTCTAGTGAACAGGCTTTTGAAGAAGCCTGGGGATTTCTAGAGGTCTCTTCAGATTTTGGAGGCCATGGACAGTGTAGCTTTTCTAGCAATAGCTTTGCTGATTCCTCTATTCTAAAGACATTGGCCTACTCTTTCCCTCTTATCTTGTTGAAAACATGCAAATATCCACCTTTAATACAGAAACATACTAATCCTAAAGGTAGAGCGGTTTTTAGACCAGTCAGTTAACATCTTTACCCCAAAACTAATTTTTAAGTCAAAATGCAAAGTTAGCTACTATTTTTAAAGCTTCAGTTCTGTTAATTCACTCTTATTTATTTCTTCAAAGGCTAGCAGAGTAAGCATGCCAACTAACTTACCTACTCATGGATCTAGTGTAGAAAAATAACCAGTTTTACTGATATTTACAAAGGGGCCCTTCCTAAGACATAGCCACCTAGGACATACTTCCATGGCTTCCTGTGGAGTCCGGTTCTGTAGTAGTATTCCTTAGATCACAGGTCGGCTGCTCTTTTAACGTCCCTTGATCTTCAGAGTCCACCTTAAGTTGTGGTATGAGAAGGACACACACAAAATTTTAGAACTGCTGCTACACATCAGAGTTAGATTCCCTGGGTATCTTCATCAGGTGGAAGATGTCTCTTTCCACTTGAGCCACACACTGGGTGGTGTTGTTTGCTCCACCCTGGGTAAGCATTGCCAGTACCTAGTCCTACATTTTCTCTGGAAGATTATAAGTTTGATTTCTTTGCCAAACTATGACTTATATACTGTATCAAATCTGACATACTTTTGTAATGCTTTTAAACTTCACAAACTAAAAAAGTTCTGTTAGGTGACAAACTGTTTTTTTGCCCCTCAAAACTGCAGCAACTGCTACAGCATGTTTTCTAAAGTAACATTCAAAATTACAAAGAAACCTCATGTTGTTACATTAAGCATTTAAAGATGGAAAACAACAATTCTCTCCATCATAAAGAAGTAACAGTAATAACAGTCAACCCATCTATTTTCAAACTCTCTGCCCCAAACATGTTGTTTCTCCACTTTCAGCATCATCCCACTATACATGCATATACATCACACATACATACACATGCTACACACATAAGTTATACACCACACATACACACAAACCATACGCATATATCACACAGATATATACACACCTCGCATATAACACACACACACAAACTTACTTCACTTCTAAAACAGAACGAAGCTGTTCTGGGCTAAAGCCATGGCTAAGTCATATTTCTAAACATGTTATGTGGTGAGGATGGAAACTCTGCCCAAATAGTTATTACTGGCTTGGTTCACTTGGTTATCTCATTCCAGAGACATGGGTGATACAGCTGACCAATCATTTGGGTTGAATAATATAATCATCTCATGATTACTTTATATATTTTAAGTACAAAATATATGCAAAATTTTAAGTAAATACATCAGAATAACTTTTTTGTCTCAAGTGAACAAGATCAGCGACTGCCCATAGAATTATGCCATGCATGGATAGCTGCTTGGCTTCTCACATACATGGAAAGACAATCATAAACAAAACATACAAAACCTGATACTCTGTCTCTATGTCTTTAGGTCCCAAGCCAGAACGCTCTTTGTGACAGGGATAGGGATCACACACAAAACTATCAGCAAATAAATGTGTGATTTTTTCACAAGCTAATATCATAGTGTCCATATACAAACAAATGGAGACAGTGATCTTCAGTATACTTAAGTACCTTGATTTTAGCCAATACTTAATGATAGAAGACTCAGAAATCTGTCTGAGAAGAAAGCACCCCATGGGCTCAGTACTCCAGAGTGAGCTGCTAGAGCAGGATCACTCTTGCAGCATTGTTCCTTTTCCAAAATGTCGGGCAACTTTCACTCACAGGGATAGGGTCCAGTCAGGGGATGTTTGGAGTATGGCAGACTTGACAAAATAGAACGGGCTTACCTGACGACCATGGGAAAGAGGAAGGGAAGGCTGCCTCATGTGACACATTTCTAACAATCCTGAATGTCTTAGAAAAGAAAAGCTGGGAAAATTCAGATCTCAGCATCTTGCCAATTCAAGTTTTCCAAATATGCTAGGGAAATGTGTCCCAGAAATGAATGCTGGAGAGGATCATGCCAAAAGGAGGAAATGAAAATGCCCACATTCTCAGTTCAGTGTTGCCAAGTGTGTCCCCTGCAATATGGTGTCAAAAGTCTACTAGGTCAACAAGACGATACTCATCAATAGTGCAAAACGCAAACAGCTTTTGTGCCATTGTGAAAAGGGGACCTTGAGGCTCTCACGACACACCAGTTTCCAGACCTCTGTTGGAGTCCACCTTTCCTTACCTTGCAACATATCAATTTCCCATGGAAGGAATTGCATCTTTTGAGGAAGAAAACACTAGTTTTTGATATTCTCATTCTGAAGACTACTCTCATCCAAAATATTAGAGATTAGATCTTGGCTTACTCTCTCATGAATTGCTTAAGTACTAGAGACTATCGCTTCCTCTGCTTTTCTGCTTCAGATTGACAGACACATCAGAACATCAATGGCCAGACACCTGTGCATCCTCATCTCCTGTGCTGCATCAGACAGAGCACGGTAAGCTAGGCATGAGGGAAAGGTGTGCAATGCTGAGAAAAAGAGGAACAAGAAGGTGGAGCAAGGAAGTGGGTGTCTTCTCCCGCCAGCAGGCAAAGCCTGCCAGTGCAGCACACAGGAGAGAGAGTCAGACAGCGACAATTGGGGAGGCCATGTGGCAGGTGTGGAAGAGGACAGACGGAGCGGATGACGGTTTTGCAACAGATCCAACAGGCATAGAAACACAGTGGGTAGGGCGAGCCACAGAGCGGAGTGGTCACCTACAAATTCTAAAGTGATTTATTTAACTAAAAAGATTAGTTATTTTTATGTTAACCTTTGGTAATGGAAGTGGTTGCTACTGGAAGCTGGACTATCACAACTCTGTGCGTGACGTTGCATTGAGTAGCAGCAGCTATATACTGCAGAAACCCAACATGCATGTAGTGCATGCACGTAGTGAAGCACTGTGGCCCTCACTGGGATGAGCTGCTTGCTCCTTAAACCCAATCTTTCTCTGCTTAAAATGACCATAAGGCTTCAAACTGTCCCTCGTTCTGCAGGCGCCTATGTGTTAGAAGCCCTGGACAAATGCTGTGGACTTGTTACTCCTGACTCTCACAAGAAACAGGCTCTACAACCTCACTTGTACAGGAATTAAATTCAGATACAACATAATCTGATTTTATTAATTACTTTGCTACTCACTTGCATATTTAAGTCTCTAACTTCAGAAAGTAGTCATTAAGTTGATGATACAAATAAAAAACTGGCCCCACGGGTGATAAGGAACCTGCTAATGTGCAATGCAAAAGAGCCCCCTGCCTCTATCTAGTCATCTTAGGGAGAATATGAAGCATGGTTTCCAAATAGCTCGTTTACAGTTCTACCAGCACACGGACGGGCAGGAGAATTAGGGAACCAATAGCTCAAATAATCACCAGTGCTGAATCAGGGATAAATGTTCTTGTTTGTGCTATTGTGGAGTCTATTTTATACTAGATATCTTGGCTCTTCAGAATATACACTAAAAAAATACATTTCAACAAAGATTTCGGTTTGAAGTAAGGTGCCTTTACTAAACTTAATGCTTAGCACCAATAACGTGCTCTCATGGGTTGCCACGTGCTTCTTTCAAGTCTTCACGGTTGGCGCCTGGAAGTTAATAAAATTCAACCGGATGAATTTTTCCTCCTGCATTCCATTCCATTCCATCCTTCTCCAACTCCTCGAAGATTTTGCTTTTCCCCACTGTGCTCTGAGTCATAGGCCAAAGCTCTTCTAAAAGTAGTTCTTTTCGTAACTTTGAGTGATTTCTGTACAATGTATATGCTATTGCTTTGTCCTTGTATTTTACTGTGAAGTTACACCCACGCAGTGCTACGCCAGGAACCCTTTAGAACTAAATTTATATCTAAACCCCAGGTATACCTCTAAGTACCTGCAGAGGATGCTCCATGCACAATACAGAGGTTTGGGGGTACTATGTTCTCCCCAGCATCACAGACACTTAGGAGATGAGAACCTCTAAGAGCATTTTGGTGACTTCCCTGTCCCACTGCTGCACTCCAGCCTGAGCAGGAGAAGCGGCTTCTGGGATGCACTCCTGACCATTCCCCACAGCAGACACCTAGACCTTCTATAAGAAAACCAAGTGCTCTTAACCTCAGAGCTATCGCTCTAGCCAACACCCCCCTCCCCTGAAGAGTTTTGAGTATGGAGAGATCATGCCATAAACCCATGTGTTTAAAAGATCCTTCTGGAACCCAGGGACAAGACAGTTTATGAATGGTCTAAGTCCAGATTCAATAAACAATAAAAGTCAGATCAACCCAAGGTTTGAAGTTAAAAAAAGTGTTTAGATTGCCAAGGAGCTCTTAGAGTTAGAGAGCACTAAAAGTCAGCTGAGAGGAGAATAAAACAGCACTCATTTTAGACTCATCTAGGGTCTGCGGACTCGCCATGCAAACGAAGTTCAGGAGGCGTCAATTTGTCTTCTGTTAAAGTCAAGGGATTTTGAGTGCTAGGATCGCTTCTCGGCCTTTTGGCTAAGATCAAGTGTTGAGTGGCTAGGAGGACATGATACAAAAATACAACAAAAACAAAAGGGCAGGCTTAGGGCGTGTTTGTGCCAAAGAGGTCAGAGGAACAACAGCAGCATTGCCCGAGTGTAACATGTCAAAGATCCCAGGACCACAGAGGTGGGGCGGCCATGCTTTAGAGCAATGGGATGGGACAGGTCTGGGAGAGGTCTCCCGACCTGACAACCAGGAGCTGATAGCTACTCTAGACAAGCAGCAGGTGGATAAGTGACACAGACCACAGCAGGAGGCAGAGGCAGCAGAGACAGCATTCTCTTCTGGAGGATTTGTCACCACAGGGACAGGTGGGGACTGAATATGAACTTAGCAGAGGAAAGCATCAGAAAATGCTGTGTAAGGATTGGGGCGGCTTGTCTACATATTTTGAATGAACAGATCACAGTAGGGGAGATGCAAATTAGCATGGTGATGTAAGTTTTATGATTTGTCATGTATATCTTTTTCATTAGAACTTTATTCTAATCTTACAGTTAGAATAACTGTAAAGCTCCCATCCTATCCATTTTTGTTTTAGAAATGGCACGTGGCCGGGCTGCGGTGGTGCACGTTTTTAATCCCAGCACGTGGGAGGCAGAGGCAGGCAGATTTCTGAGTTCGAGGACAGCCTGGTCTACAGAGTGAGTTCCAGGACAGACTACACAGAGAACCACTGTCTCGAAAAAAACAAAAACAAAAACAAAAGGCATGTGTTGGGGAACACTATCCTCTGGGCATAGGACAGCCCCCCTGAGCTCTCAGCATCACTGCTTAGTTGCATTCCGCTCACAGGCCATTGGACATATTAACATTCTGTAATGGAGTTGGGGGAGGAGCCTCAAGGCCTGGCCTCCTTTTGCAGATATCTATGTAGTTAACAGTTTCTGGGAGTGACAGCCCTTTCTTTGGTGGCTTACACATAACTTGTTCACATTCCTGTAGGCACTTCTCACCTATTTTCCTGTAAGAAGCCCCAACTAAACGTGAAAGCCTCAATTAAACGTATTACTTTACCCAGCATGATTTGCATAGAATAATTTCTTCGGTTTGTTGTTGGTGCCCTGCCTTTTGTAAGTGGACAACTGTTTATGATGTGCATTTAGGAAAAGCTAAGCAATAGCACAGCATACCTTTTCTGACTAGAGTTTTCTCAGGGTTAAATTCACACGACTGATACTGAAATTCATGCTCCCGTTTTTAAGTGTAGTTGTAGTGTTGCTTATCTTTCATTTGTCTAAAACTTATACTAGTAACTGAGGCGGCAATAATTATTTCACGTCCTGCATGTAACTTTTCTTAATGTAGGTTGGTCTCAGCATGTGTATGTGTAGTGTGGATCCTTTTGCACGTGTACTTTGGAAGCCATCATGAGACAGTCTCCACAAAGAAAGACAAGTGCTCAAAGGGGCCAAAGTGCTGCAAAGAAGCAAATAAAATGCATAAAGTTGGGAACTGTTCGTCAGCAGTCTCTCTTTTGTATTTGACAAAACTGGTATATTTTGTGACTAAAGAGATTTTCAAGAGCCAACAATATGTTTTATAACCAGATTTCCCCTCCTTTGCTGGACTATATTTTTATTGAGTACAGGATGGAGTTTTCAGTAGATTAGTAAGTGAAAAGGAAAGAAGGTGGATAAAAGTCTAGTCCTTTGAGGATGCCTGGCTTGGAGTGATGCAAGTGAAGTGGGAGCTTCCCTGCACTCATATGGCATTGAGAGGAAGATATTGATGATGTAATGATTAAAACCGATAACTGTCGGAGCAGCATCCCAGAGCTGGCCAGGACGGGTGGAATCCAAAGCTCCGAAGAGCTGGCCGTGTGGATTCTATGAACACAAGCTCTGCCTGGGAAATGGGTGGTAAGTGCAGATGATGGACAAATACGAAGAAACCTGGGCTAGAACCTAGGCTTCCCTAGGCCTCCTCTTCTGAGACCCTTACACTTCTAGAAGGCAGTGGTTGACGTACTGGATGAACCAGAGAGAATGTCTAATTCTGCATTTAAAAATGGCTGAATACTGATTGGCATTTCAGGTAGTTCTATCTCAATTGACTCATTTAACACTCACAGCTATTCTATTAGGGTTTATATTTCACAGATAAAGAGACAAATAACAAGACAGTTTATCATCCAAAGAGGAAGTACTGAAGCTAAGATTGAACCCCATTCCATGGATTCAGAGTCAGTCTGGCTAGACTCTATGGCAAATTCTTTAAACAGTTAAGTGATCACAGAACATGGTTCATGGAAGAGGAAAGTGTACTGTGGAAAACTCAGGATGGAGATCAGTGGTCATTTCTGAAGGGTAGCCACCTCTGCTCTTAGGTAACACACAATTACGAAGTCAGACCACTTCACATTCCTGTATTCTGGAAACATGTAGAAGTAATATTGCACAGTCTGGGCATGCTGGAGTTTTCTCTCTTTTAATGTATCTAGGTGTGTGTGTGTGTGTGTGTGTGTGTGTGTGTGTGTGTCTGTCTGTGTATGTATAACAACAGTTAATGAAAAAGGAAGCCATGAACTCGAAAGAGAGCAAAGAGCGATATATGGGAGTTTGGGGGGAGGACAGGAAAGTGAAAGATGTTATAATTGCAATCTCAAAAATAAAAGAAATACCTTTTAAACTGTCAAGTATAAGACAATTCCATAGGGTTCTTTCTAATCCTGTTTGAGAAATCTTCAAATTTCTCTTGTATCCTCAGTAAGAGGATAGGCAGGAGAGGAGACAAAGGCTGAGCATGTGAGTGACAGCGTTAAGTCTCTTGCATCAGTGAAGTGACTTATAATCTGAAAATTCTAGTGACTACAACATTGTGGTGAACTCCATACTCTAAGTACAGGCATCTTTACTCAAAATCTTTTTGCTGGTACATGCACAAGAAAACTTCTATTACTCTGAAAAACTTAGAAAACAACCATACCTCATCGGTATCTGTCAACTGTGACTGGGGGGCAAACAACATGCTTACTCAGTGACCACAATTAAACAAGCCACACAGCCTTTCTGCCACACGTGAAGTCATTGGCATGTCCATTGCAAGCAGATTTTCCATCATGATAAATTACACGTATAGGGACAGCAAACATGGGAGATGCACACCTTTTGTGTCCTTCTGCTTTAAGGACACATTGCAGCCAGGAAGCCTTCAGACAGAATTCCACGCTCTGTGAGTCACAAAATGGAAATCTGGTATTCTATGCCAGTGACATTCCCTTCTGAGGCAGTTCAAGCAGCAAAAAGCCATATGCTACCTACTTCAGATCTAACCATGCCACACCAGTGTGTATGTGAACTAGAAATAAAGAATATGGGGACCAGAACCCATCCAAGGAACCTGACACCTCAGTTCTGCCTCAGTATAGACTGCATCCTGAGGAGACTTCCTGTATTATGCTACTCATGGGACAATGCAGTCACCCTAATTTAAGATAACTTTGGAGGCAAAGGTAATGTGTGTGTGTGTGTGTCTGTCTGTCTGTCTGTCTGTGTCTGTCTGTCTGTCTGTCTGTCTGTGTCTGTCTGTCTGTCTGTCTGTCTGTCTGTCTGTCTGTCTGTCTGTGTCTGTGTGTGTGTCTGTGTGAGATGAGTTTAACACACTCCTGTTTGCCATCTAGGAAGCCCAATCCTCACACTCACATTCTCAGGTCTGCTTGGGTAGCACCTGTAACCTCAAAGGCATGGACATCCAGAAGCTACATTTGTCCTCTGCCCTGGAACATCTCTTGACAGCCATCTTGGGAAAGGATAAATGCTATTATTGACATTATTTCCCCCCAATGGCCTGAAAACATGACAAATGGGAGAGCAGAGGGTTCCCTGCACTGCCGGTGTGTGTGGGTTAAGCATGACTAACACTGATGCAATGAAGGAGCCGAGCTGGAAAAGGAGAGCACAGCTCCAACTGTGCTACTTGGAAAAGAGAAACTGGGCTTATTTTGCAGTGGGTCAAATTCTCTGAAAGTTTTCATCGCTTTACATAAGCTATTCTGGGAGAAAAACGATTACTACTGTGACGTTAATGAAGTAACAAATGGTGGCATTATCGTGTAGGTCTCTTGAAGCATTGCTATCTAAGAAAACATTTTGAAGGTCCCATTTGGCAGAAGTTACCAGTGGAGCTTATTGACATGTCAGGCATGCTGGGTCACCTGCTTTGTTGGCTGGCTTGGTTTTGTTATTTGATGAAGTCTCTGGTTTCAGATGTGTTGGCTTTGGACTCTGGATCCCCCTGCCTTTGTCTGGGGATTGCACTGAGTTAGCAGCTATTCACAGTACACAGTTCCCAAGTTCTGTGCTCATTTCATATCTATGGATATCCAGAGTGCTGGGATTATGGCATGTACTACTATGTCTAAATAAGACAATTCTTTAGTCAGCATAACTGCAAAATACTCAGTGCCTCTGGCCTCTGGGAGCTGAGCTACAGTATCCATTCTATATTTAAATGATAAAAATCAATTCAACTTTTGGCCAGAAGGACCATTTTAAGTGATGAATCAAATATCTCTGGCCATTCATTTAGGATTTGGCCCAAATTAATTGAGCCGATACCTACAAAGCATCTAGAGAATACTGAGATATGAAAGTTCTGCATCCAGCAATACATAGACTTAATTTGGAAAGTTATATTTATAATTAAAAGCAACTATAGAGCTAGAAGGTATTTTCCAATAGAATATTAGAATTCCACATTGTGGAGGCAGAAGTACAAAGCTTCGTACTGAATTGAGAGAGAGAGAGAGAGAGAGAGAGAGAGAGAGAGAGAGAGAGAGAGAGAGATGGTAACTCTCAATTGAGGTGGCACTTGTGCAAAATCCTAAAGGATAAGTAGGCTCTCAACAGGCAGATGGGAGAAGACGTTTCTGGCAGAGAGAATGCGGATGAGCTAACGCTGAGAAATGAAAGTGTTACAGCGTGTTCAGAAAATGGTGGGCATTCAGGATGTGCTGGCAGGCTAGGAAAGGTGGGGCGTGAAAGCTAGGTAGAGGCAGGAAAAGAATGTTACCATGAAACTTTCAGAGCCAGGTAACAGCCTCAGGAAGACTAGAATCAGGAATAACATGGTCAGAACAAATTTATGTTTGAAAACAAGGAGGTTTCAAAGACAGAAGTTAAGTATTGTAACAGTTGGTGTCTTAGTTACAGATGCTGTGTAACAAGCAATCACAAAAAGATTTTTATACTACAAGGTCTATAGGTGAGCTGAGATGGTTATTTGGTTATATTTTGAGATCTCAAAATGTGTGGGTTGACTCTAGAAAATGGCACTCATAAGTCATAGTCTGGGGCTTGCCCCGAGTTAGCAACAGCTACCCATAGTGCACAGCTCTTATACACTCTGCTCATTTCACACCTATTCCCATCACATGGGTGCCAGACAGCCATCTGACCAAGTCAAGGGGAATATGGCAAAGACTTGTAAGTACGGCTGTCTCCAAGCAAGCACAGTGTGACTGGGCATCAAGCTGATCACACATGGGATGAAGAACCTGTGAATCAATGCAATAATGAAAGGATAAAGGGTTATTCAGTGCTTGTATGACTCTGGTTAACAGAGGCCAGTTTAGAGTCTTCAAAGAGAACATTACTAGCTTGTCTGTCCTAAGGGAGCTGAAAGTGTTCTTCCATTTTCATATTCTGGTGCCCAACCTGATGTAGACACAAAGATTTATGGAAAGAATGGCCTGCATCGAAAATGTTGCTTAATCAATTGCCTTATTAGCCAAGATGTAGACATAGATATGGCTGTGCTATTTGTATAATGGTTATGAGATAACCTTAAATGTCTTTCAAACCCCAGGCACAGAACAAGAATATAGACATTTCAAGGTTCTGCTCTGAGATAACTGGAGAACTAATAGTTCACTGCCATATATTGTAGAGAATAGGTATCCACAGTGACAGACCAGGGAGGCAGGTACCCCAGGGACATCTGAGTGAGTTGTCATTAGTAAGCAACAGTCAGAAGCTTCAGGACCTCCGTGAAGATGTTGGCCCAACTGAGGAAAGAAGTAGGGTCTCCTTAAACATTTCCTTCTGTGTAGATTCACACAGGACCATTTCCTTCTGACTTTACAGCAAGCAAAGCACTTATAGGCAACAAAAGAACAGAAGGCAGAGGGAGAATAAATAAACAAACAAAAAACAATTAGGTGTCCAGAGCTCTCAAAGTCAAGCTTCAATATTCGTTTTTCTCTCCCTTTAACATTTGCCACAAAGGGGCTAAAGAAACTATGGATAAATTTTAGTCCTCCCCTTTGGCCTGTCCCTGCCTCTCAACCTCTGTTCCTGTTTCTGGTCTTTTGACTCAGAGGTTTAGGTCTATGACTGGTCACAGGAGACAGGCTGGTGTGTGGGCTGAGGGAGGCTCGTCAAAATTATTTATTTTATAAGTATGGATATTTTGCTTGAATGTATGCCCGATGCATCATGTGTACATCTGGTGCCCATGAAGGCCAGAAGAGAATATTAGCTCCCCCAGGACTGAACCAGAGTAGTGGAGGGTTGTGAGCCAACACATGGGTTCTGGGACTCAAACCTGAATAAGTAGTCAGTGCACTTCCCTCCTGAGCTACATCTCCAGCCCCAGATGTGGCATCATTGCTGATGGCATCTGAAGATCCCACTTGGGCTTTTCTAACTTCTCACAGCTCTTGTCTTGGATCCTTTACAAATGACTTCTGTTCACTATCTATGATTCTCTGTGGCAACCTAAATGATAATTGGCTCCCATAGGCTCCTGTATTGGAACATTTGGGGTCCTCAGTTGGTGGTACTGTTTGGAGAGGGTATGGAACCCTTGGAAGTTAAGACTTTCTGGTGGAAACCTATCACTGGGGGTGAGTTTTGGGGGCTTATTGCTTCATCTCACTTCCGGTTTGAGATGGTTAATCTTGGTTTCCAACTTGACTACATATGGACTCAACTAAAACCCAAAGAGGTAGCACACTTGCAAGGTATTTTTCTTAATTAGATCATTTAAGGTGAGAAGAACCAGCCTAATGCTGGACCACACTTTCTGAAAGCAACCCATATAACAGGACATGGAAGAAAGAAGCTTTTGCTTTTTGCCCCTTTGACCTCACTTTCGATATCAGGTTCATCTACCCTGTTCCTGAACCATTCCTTCACTGCTGTTAGAACATACTCCTTCAGGAGTCCAACGTAGACTGAAGAACATCAGCTCTCTAGGACCTCCCTGGGACTCCAGCAGGGGACTGGTACTGCTGAAACATCTGGACTAATGGATGGAACAGCTACCAGACCCATAGCTTCTCTGTCAGGAGACAGCTATTTTTGGACTAGTTGGACTGTATGTGACTCAGCTAATAAGTTAAAGGCATGCACATGAGAGTGCGTACATACACACACATGCACAGACACACATGTATGCACATATGCGTGCACGTGCACACACACACAAACACACACACGCATTCACACATGTACACATGCATGCATGCACACACATATTCTACTACTTCTCCTTTAGAGAACCCTGATGAACATTTTGTTTTTTATTCTCTCTGCTTCCTGTGTATGGATAAAGATGGAAGCTCTTAGTTTCTTGTTCCTGCTGACATGCCTTCTCCACCCTCTGGTATGGACATCTAGCCCCCTGGAGCACTAAAGACAACTGTTTGATTATACATTTGGTCAGAGCAGCAGAATAGTGACTAAATACAGACTCCTTACCTCACCTTATGTCCTCTTTGACCTCAGTCCTCTACCCCTCACACTGGCCTTTTCAGGTGACAACAGGGAGTGAGTACATGATTTAGCCATGACCTTTGCTCTGCTGCCCTCTCTGCAACTGCATTTTTAATCTCCCACTAAACATAATTCACTTTGCAATTACAAGATAAACATTTTTTTTTGATCAACAAGGACTTATACTTTAGGAGAGATTGGCACCGAATGGTACCCTTCCTAGCTAAGCAACTCTGATTCCTGTCTGCCCTTTAATCTAAAATGCTTTCCTCTCATTATGCTCTACTTAAAATGCAGGTGATTTCCTGTTAATTGAATATATACTAATAAAAAGGTTTCTCTGCCATTATCAAACCTCTCCTATACTCCACACAGGAGTCTGGAATTCAGGTCACAGGAACTTGTTGACCATTCATACAGAGTCTCCAAAGTGCAGTTAATAGAAGGGAAAGAAGCTTCAGATGTGGCTGAAGAGGGCAATGGGCTTGGTGAGTAGTGATAGTCTCCTGCTAAGGGATGGTCTGTGACTGAAGGACCGTGGGGACTGATGGACCATGCTGCTGTTGGGCAGAAGAACCCGCTAATTGTTTCCTTCTCACATTTGCCAAATCTGGACACAGCAGAGAAAGTTATACAGGCTTGAGGAAAACTTTAGACGTGAGAACTTTATGCTAGTCTTGGCTTACAGAGAGATAGCCTCTGAATATATTTGCATTGTCAGGCTGATCTGGGACTATTTGTGAAACTCACAAGATTTTATATACACATGTTCATTGGTGAACAATGTCCAGAAGGCAAAACACAATAGGCGTAACTTCAGCAGACTACAGTTACTGCTAACCTTTCAAACAAATGTTAAACAACTTAACAATTTTTACTATAATTACATGAACAGAAGCAACAATTTGATTTCTTGGAGAACTCTGCGTCTCCCTGCATTCTCATTTGTAAGTGTGGAAGCAGCTGTGTACAGGAGGTGCAGAAGACCCGGAAAGGTCATCTTAGGTTCTTCATGAATGAGGCATGCTCCCTGTGACGGCGGAACCACGACAACCTTTGCTCTTTTCAGGGACATCCCTGTCCAAGTGAGAACCTTGTCTACTTTTCCTAGAAACGTTTGTAGTTAAAACCCTGCGGCATATGGTCTCCTACCTCCATAGTAATATTGCCTGGTACCAGCTCCAACCAGAAACGAGATACACAGGTCATCTACTGCACCAGGAGAGTACAGAGTCTACCTGAGTGGTAGGCGGAGTTCTTGCTCTTATTCCACAGATGAGAAACCTGAAGCCCTAGCTGCTGAGTCCTTCCCACATGGTTATCCAGGTACAAGGAAGGAGGAGCTGGGCTTTTTCGTCACCACCATGTCTGGCACTGGGCCACATGTAGTACATTGGGAGATAAGCTGGGAAAAAGGAAACTTCCAGTATCAGCAACCTTAAAGGAAAGCCCCTGCACTCAGGAATATGTTTCCACTGTGCTCAAATTCCCATTGTGACCAAGCCAAATCTGAATGGTTCTCTATACAAGGCAGGAATATATATATATATATATATATATATATTATTGATATTTGAAAATCTATGTTGGCCAGTCATAATGGCTAAGGTCAAAAACTCAGGAGACAGCAGGTGTTGGTGAGGATGTGGAGAAAGAGGAACACTCCTCCACTGCTGGTGGGGCTGTAAGATGATGCAACCACTTTGGAAATCAGTCTGGCGGTTCCTCAGAAAACTGGACATGACACTTCCGGAGGACCCTGCTATACCACTCCTGGGCATATACTCAAAGGATTCCCCAGCAAGACACATGCTCCATTATGTTCATAGCAGCCTTATTTATAATAGCCAGAAGCTGGAAAGAACCCAGATGTCCCTCAAAGGAGGAATGGATACAGAATATGTGGTATATTTACACAATGGAATACTACTCAGCAATTAGAAACAATGAATTCACAAAATGTTTAGGCAAATGGTTTGATCTGGAAAATATCATCCTAAGTGAGGTAACCCAATCACAAAAGAATACACATGGAATGCAATCTCTGATAAGTGGATATTAATTAGTTCAGAAGCCCTGAATACCCAAGGCACAAATCGTATAACAAATGACTCCCATGAAGAAGTACGGAGAGGGTCCTGATCCTGGAAAGGATTGATCTAGCATTGGAGGGGAATATAAGGGCAGAGAAAACGGAGGGAGGTGATTGGAGAATGGATGGAGAGAAGAAGGTTTATGGGACATATGGGGAGGGGGGATCTGGGAAAGGGGAAATCATTTGGAATGTAAACAAAGAATATAGAAAATAAAAATATTAAAAAAAAGAAAAAAAAAGAAAATCTATGTTGGGTACCAATACATAAGACTCAGTATTTCTGTAATAACAATTTCAGGAGAAAAGATGATTAGGGAAGGGAAATGATCTAAAAAGTCTTACAAGGGCATAACCAAAGGAGGTTGCAAAACACAGCTCCACACTGCTGTTGCCTGCCTGACTCAGGCAGCCTCATGTCAGCTGCTATCAACACTTTCTTTTTTATGAAGCAAATGCCCTACAGTCTATTTCAACCAATGCTTTGTATCAAACCAAAGTTAGCAAAGTCACTCTTGGTCTTCCTGCTGTCCTAAGACAGTGTAATTGTGACTGATGAGGACAGTCTAATAAAAAGTGGCAAGGACCATGAACAAAGCCCAACACTACCTCAAATTAGCAGCTGACCAAGATAAGCACAGGAATCCACTCGCCCCTGTTCATTGGGAAACATTAAAGGAAAAAAACATCTCTTTATTACAATGCATTTGGTTCTAGAGGCTATCTGTCTATACTGCAAACCTACAAACCTATTGTGGCAGATGAGAAGGCTTTTGAATAAATACTTGTTAATAGCCTGGACAGATAAAATAATACATAATCTCCCTGCATGACACAGGGTTTCTTTAAAAGACAGCTCCTTACTTAAATATTCATGTTTCAATTAAAATGTACACCTACTTTATTAGCCACACCAGGTCCAGTTCAGATCAATAACAGCAGCACTAGATGGAATTCTAATGAAGATAAACAACTCTGAGTCTTCTCAGCTCCCCCTGGGCACTGACACACAAAGCTTCCTTTCATTACTTGCTGCAAGATATTTTACAGTCACCTGCCTCATGCAAATGCGGAGCTTCATGTTTATTCATGACGAGAGTTACAGACTACCTTTCATTCCATAGGCTGGCTCAGTGAACCTGAAGAGTGGGCTGAGCAGGGCTGGGGGGAGGACTTCTGAATATACAATTGTCTTCTGCAAAGCACACACTGAAAGTCAGCAAGCCAAAAGCCACGGGAAAAGTAAGCCTTCCCTTTGAGCTCAGGCATTTGCTGGCTTTTTCATTTTAAACACCATTCCGTTTTATGCCACACCGAAAATCCATTAGTTTCTGTGCCTCCTCTTCAGCGTTTTTCTAAGGATGTTTCCTTCTAGTCCATTCTCCAATTCTTCCTAACTGGGGTTTTCTCCCTTTGACACAGATGATGCACACAGCTTGGCCATGGGGCAGCTGCTTTGCCCGACCTGGTTGTCCCACCGTGGTCTCTGATATTTAAAGCATCCACAAGTTTTCATCTTCGACCCTAAGATTTCAAACCCTAGCAAAGTGTGCCTAGGCTTACTTTGCTGTTGGATAAAATTCCAAAATAGCTCTATTACTTATTTCACAGTAAGGCCTTGTTTACACACTTTTAAAATTGTCACTTCCATTTTATTACATTGAAACATGCAAAGTTGTGTCATCTCCGTTTATAATGTTGATTTTGATAGTGCCATCAATACCATAAAAACAGGTAGTTGATGGTCCTTAGAATGGCCTGATTAGCACTAAACAAGTCTGACCAAGTAGTCAGCCTTCGGAGTGGCCTTAGTTCTTTTCAACCCAGGGACACAGGAGCGATGAGACCTGCTGGTTTTCTCTTAGGCTGCCCTCATGATGTGTCGATGTGGGGAACCAAATCAGCTCATAAAGCTGCTTGAGAACAAATTGCTGAACTCAGTGTCAGTGTAATTTTGCCACTGTTAGGTTAGTTGTTCTGTTCAGAACTTAGTGTACGGTTCATGCATATCTTCACCATTCACCACCATTTTAACATGATATACTTAGAATGAACCTCAAAAAGCTGTTTACCAAAAATGTGGTATATCTACACAATGGAGTACTATTCAGCCATTAGAAACAATGAATTCATGAAATTCTTAGGCAAATGGATGGAGCTAGAGAATATCATACTAAGTGAGGTAACCCAGACTCAAAAGGTGAATCATGGTATGCACTCACTAATAAGTGGATATTAACCTAGAAAACTGGAATACCCAAAACATAATCCACACATCAAATGAGGTACAAGAAGAAAGGAGGAGTGGCCCCTGGTTCTGGAAAGACTCAGTGAAACAGTATTCAGCAAAACCAGAACGGGGAAGTGGGAAGGGGTGGGTGGGAGGACAGGGGAAGAGAAGGGGGCTTGCGGGACTTTCGGGGAGTGGGGGGGCTAGAAAAGGGGAAATCATTTGAAATGTAAATAAATTATATCGAATAATAAAAAAAAAAAAAAAAAAAAAAAAGCTGTTTACCCATGTTTGTAGATGAGATTTATCCTATGATTTCTTTTTAAAAAGCCACATAACATCTGCATGTAAATCTTTCCCAGCATATGTTTATAATTATGACTTCAATTAGTATAGCATCACCAATAAGAGAGGATGAGATAGCATTTCCATTTTTATATTTTGTTAACTTTCAGGCACGGAATTTTTGACAAATAGACACTGTCTATATTAATTGGAAATATGTATGGCATATATCAACGCAAGCAATCTATATTAGTTGGCAATATGTGTGGCATATATCAATGCAGGCAGTCTATATTAGTTGGACATATGTGTGGCATATATCAACAGGTGGAAATCCCACTTGACGAATCACCTTTAGTAAGCAAGTCTAACTTCATGAAAACAATTCAGAGGTAGCTTTTTCCCAGCCCACGCTTTCACTGGTGTGTGGTTCAACTGCTCAGTGGGCTAAGAGGCCCCACATGCTCCAAATGTACCCACGGGTGCGGAATAATGCCGCATCGATCCACGTTCTACTTGCAAACCCTTGTCAGAATAATTAAAGTGAGACAACTACCAATACAAGCATAAAATAAGATTCCGTAAGCGAAGAACCGTAAGTGAAGCCCTCACATGGCAGCTGGGCCGCTTGTGTGGGGAGGTAACCGCCAGCAGCTTAGCTCTTCCCTGACACCCTACAAGTGAATAATGCATGTTCGAAAATATTGGTAATAAAAGGCAAAACATGGAATACAAACTCAATGGCCAGAATCAGGAATTATTCTGTAGACTGCTATATTGAAAAAGTAAAAGTTCTTTCCAAAGAATAAATATTTTAATCACCCCCAATTCTTCTTCTCTTACATAAATAAGAAAACCTTCCATCTGCTGCTCCTCAAGACTGGAAGTGCAGTAGACAGCTGCTTTTCCAAATGCCTTCCTCCGGCAGCGGTGTTAAGTAGCGACGTTAACTATAACTAGCACATTCCTGATACCTTCACACCGAAGCTCAAGTCAGGTGGGTAGCAGGAGCTGGTCCTGCCTCTGCTAGCATGTGGTATGTTGGTGAAATTAAAAGTTTGAATTAGTGGCTTTGAAGTAAGCAATTCGATCTCCTTTTCCATGTTGTGTACAAACCGACCAGAGCCTGAGACAATAGCCAAAATATTTCAAATGCAATGGTGTTTCATGTTGGGTTCTTTTAACTTATTCCTGAATTCCAATTTAGACAGTCTCGGAAACATGAAATCATTTAAATCTACCGGTAACTCCAAGCCCACATTTGCTCCTAAATTCAATCTCCTCTGCTACCAAGTTAATAACAAGAAGAAAAGTGAACTGATTTCAATTTCAGCACTTCTCTCTGCCTCCATTTATTATTGAGTAAAAGCAGCACAGTGGTTGATAGGCAGGAAGCAAGAAAAAAAGAAATAAAAGATGGAAGGGCTGCATGGAATTGTGGTAGTGGCACTCATACTGCACACTCCTTGTCGCCTTTCTTTTTGCCCCCAAAGTAAAAAGGCTACTGCATGCAGAATAGGGACACAAGGGAAACGGGACAAAAACATGTCTGTATTGAGCTTAAGTAGCCCTCAGCAGAACTCTGGAATCATGCCTACCAGTAAAATAGCAAGCAAAGGTCTTATCTGTCAATACTGTATTAAAAGTTGTTATTGATGCTTAAAGATAAAGCATACACAAATAAAATATAGACTATGATGGTCAGCAAAATGCCCTCCAAGGAGGCCCATATAAGACTTGTAACTGCTACACAGCAAAGTGTGATTTAGATTACCAGTAGAATTAAGTTGCTTTTTGCCAACCTTACACAGGGACATTATTATCCTGGATTATCCAAATTCCAAACAATCTTGGGAAACTTTAAAGAAGACATCTGAGGGGTGGGATGGCATCAGAGAGGACTAGACCCACGACTGCTGGCCTCAGAGAGAGAGAAACAGGGTGCAAGTCAAAGAATATAGCAGCCTCTATAGAAGCTGAAGACTGGGAGGCAACAAATTCTCCCCTAGAACGCTCAGATAGAAACATCGTTCTGCTGAAGCCTTCACTGTGGTCCAATGAGACACTGTTAGCTTCTGAATTATGGAACAGTCAGATAAGAAATTTGCATTGCTTAAGCTACTAATTCTGCAATCATTTGTGGCAGTAGGAATAGAAAATGAATACACATGCTATTTACTACTTATCTATATCTATGTTTCAGTTTATTCATTGTTTAATAAATTCATATATGTGTTTAGGCATTGATCTTGAAATATATATTTCTTTAATAAGCAGGGAAAAAACCAGAACATTATGGGGAATTAAAATTCGTTGTCTTTTCCATGCTTGACCCCTCTCTAACACTAATTCTTAAACCAATGTTAATATACATCACAGATGGTGAGGTGCACTTCCATGAGGAGCGAGTGTCCTAACACAGAATGCAGAGACTTGGATGGCTGTCCCCCACAGCACAGGAAGAGTCAAGCTGATCCAGGGCAGAGTGGCCACAGCCACTTTGAAAGGCTATTGATTTAAGTCTCCTCTTGCAGCTTGAGTGGGGAAGGCCTCCTTTCTCTGGGGTGATTTGCACCTGAATAGCAAAGTCTCTCATAATCAAGTGAAGCACACAGAGGAGGCTGTGGCTGTGATTGCGAGTGAATTAATGGCTTCTTTCCTCCTCAGCCTTCTTTGAATCACGCCTCCTCAGACAATGATGCTCAGACAAATGCACCTTGCTGATCAGGGCTCAACCGGAGGCACTTTGGAAAGATGGTAGGTAGAGGGAAATGGCCCGTGGGTGAGGTAACTATGCCAGGTCAGTGCTAGACTCAGGCTTTAACCGTTTCCTGCTTTCCTTTCTTTTCAACCATTAGTGGTTAAAGATTACACAAACTAGACCTAGGAAACAAAACAAAATAGAGGTGACAAACATTCAGACAGAAGGTGACAGGAAGGCAAATGTACTTAGGAGTTTAGATGTTATACACCAAGGCCACAGAAATAGCACACCAAATTCTTAGATAGTTATGATCCTTAGGACCAGGAGAGTGGGTTTAGGCAATGGGCCAGAACCTTGTTTAGAATCATGTTACAACTGTTATAGGCTGAACTACACCTGTCTAGACCCTAAAGTTAGACATAATTAGCCATTACTGTTATATATGTCTGTTGCAAGGAGAAATATGTTCTTTATCTCTAAAAGCAGGGACTCTGTTTCGAACTCCTCTAAGTTGGCTCAGAAATTCTCACACCCATGGAAACAGGAAAGTCATATTCCTTCAAGTAATGACAATGGAAGAACAGACAAACAAACGCTGGTGAGGTGACTGATAGGGTAAAAGCGCCTGCCACTAAGCCTACCAACCTGAGTTCAAGTCCTGGGACCAACACGACTAAAGCAGAAAACCAATTATTCCTGCAATCTGTCCTCTGAAATGGTGCATATAACCCTACGAGAGAGAGAGAGAGCGAGAGAGAGAGAGAGAGAGAGAGAGCGAGAGAGAGAGAGAGAGAGAGAGAGCGCCTTCACTATAGAAATAATTCTTATTTGGACATAGAAGCAGACATATGACCTTAAGGTTTCCATACTTCACAAACATACCAATGGACCATACAGTCATCTCCTGGATTGTATTGGCTGGCTCTGCACTGTCTTCTACACAGGTGGAGGGATGATACCTTATTTAATAGCCCCAAACCAGTGACAAAGCATTCCATACCAAAACCACAAAGGAAAAACTCCCCATGAGAGTTTCTCCAGAAAGGATCTCTGTTGGTAGCCTTGGCTGCGACAAAGGGACCAAAGTTACCGCAAGCCCATACCTAGTGGTTACTTCCATTTTTGATGTGATTTAAAATTACACCCTTTTCCTTCTCTTCCCTTGACCACCACTTCTACACACAGTTGAGGGAACATAGTATACCACATCTGAGGCATGAGCCCCAGACCTGTCAGATGGCAGGCGACCACACCCCCTACCTTGTTGAAGTCTTCAGACGTTGCTCTCATTTCCTTCCATGTTTTGTTCAGGAGTTGGATACAAATGCAGAAGAATTCCTCAAACGATCTGTCATGGGTGAAGAACATCGGGTGAAAGTCGTTGCAGGTCTCACTAGCTGGAGGGAAGAGATGGGAACAGAGGCAGACGCGTTAGTAGAGTGGAATGTGTGATCGAGCTCACAGTTGGTGTCCACAGAGACAAAGGGACATATTTAAGATTATGTGACCCTGGGGGAGAGTAATTTTAAAAAGTCACCAAAGGACAGCTCCCACTCTTAAAAGCTTACGGTCAGAGGGTCAAACCTATTCTTAGGCATACACTTTGACTGTAAAATGTCAGTTGCTAATCCACTGGAGAGTGTGACCCCAAGGGCTATGTTCCAGGAGTGCTGAGGCAGGTGACCTTTGAGAAACTATTCCCGCTGTTCTCTGAGGCACAATACCATCATCACCCTAATAGAGTAATTGGCAGAAGATGGACTTTCCTGAATATACAATTAATTCCAACTTTGAAAATAGCCATCTATGATTATTTCTCCAGGGGCATTTTCCCCCTCTTACAGGGGCAGTGAGCAGAGACCGGTGGTGATTATTCGCCATCTGATGCCACTGACCATTTAACTTTACCGGCCAGGCACAGATGGCTGGAGGTCAAAGCAACCCAAAGGCTCTGAATGCTGCGAGGTCCAGCTCTCACTGCCAGCCAGGAAATTAGCTTAGACTGTTTGCAAGCCCAGCTACAGAGAGCTTCCTTGGGAAAGATCCAGGTTAGCCACCTCCGTCCCTTCCTCCAGACCTGCTTCCCACCCCCTTGCCCTAAGCCCGTCCTCACATCCTCATCCTTACAAGAGTACAGCAATGTTCCAAGCTTGTACCCTTACAGTCCTTTAAAAAACAAGGTTTATTTTTTATGTGTCTGAGTGTTTCATCCTGTATGTACGTAAGTACCCTATGTATGAGAGTCTGGTGCCCATAAAGGCTAGAAGAGGGAGCCAGATGTGGAACTGGAGTTACAGACAGTCATGAACTGCCATTTGGATGCTGGAAACAGATCCTGGGTCCTCATGAAGAGCAATAAGTACTCCTACTATTGAGAAATCTCCCCAGCCCCCTAATACAGTCCTTTAATAAATATTACAACTTGTCTGATCACTGAAGAATTTCTTACTACCCGTGTCATAGAGGAGGATGTGATAGAGTTCAGGCCAGTTCACTCAGATTTGTGACCAGTCACACCACCCACACACACACACACACACACACACACACACACACACACTCCAAGGTTTAAACATGCACGCATGCACACTAACTATAATGAGTGCTGTTATACATGCTGAAACTACATGCTTCTATTTTATTGAACTCTCTTCAGAGGTTGGATAAGGTTCACGATCTGAGGTGATAGAATTTTAGGCTTTGTAAATTCAGGAGGGGAGAAATGGGGAAGGTTAGGAATGGAGTTTATACCAGAGAACTCCTGCTTCTTGCCAGGCATATGAATAACCACATCACATTTGGTGCCACACCACACTGGTTGTGAACCCTAGCACTCCTAGAATGAGTATGCTCTGCTCCAGCACAATTGCTATATGTCAACCCCACCCATCCACTGGCCTATGAGTGAGTGTAGAGCTTCTGGGCATCTAAAGAAACTGGGTGTATATTTATACAGCTCACTTCTTCTGAAAGGACAACTTGATATGAAGATATACAAATGCCAGTGTCTCCAGACAGCATAAAGACAGAGGTGACCTGAGATGCAGTCATGCAGAATGGACCCAGAAGCAAAGATTTGGAGTTCTGTCTAGTCCATGCCAAGCAGGGACATGTTACTTTCAGTTTCTCAGCTTGTAGTTTAACTAAAAAGCAGTAATGAAAATTACTCTCCTTTCTTCCCAGGCTTTAGAGGGGAGAGCACCTGGCACAATTCATAGACAGTCTGCCCTGGAAAAGATAAACGTTACCAGGGGCATGGAGAGAGGTGCGGGCCACAAGTCTCAGATACCAGCACACCGTTTCAAGGACTTTCCTCGATTTCCTTGTCAAGCTTGTTCACATCTCAGCAATGAAAAGTAAGAACACACAAGTAAAGTCTCTTCAGCCCAGAGAGACTCCAGCAAATGTGAAGTTTTGACCTGAGACACAAAGCTATTTAGGGAGTGTACAACACCAGTACAGGCAGTGTGCAGTTGGCTGCCCTGGCAATGAGCCGCCAGCCTCAGTTTCATAAGCATTGGAGCCTATGAAATTTACAAGTCTACAGAAGCAACTTAAGATGCTATTACGATCCGAGAACTCGTTATTAATCACATTATCACAGAATCATTTTTGGACCTATTGTGATTATATGTGTACTTTATGCCCTAGTTAAATTTTTATATCATTACTGGAGCTGAGACAGCTCCAAAACCCATGAGCCCTGTTTTTGGTTGGGTGGAAAGAGGAAAGAAGCTCATAATAGGCAGTATTTGCTAGACGGACGCGCATTATGAGCCAGACTCCACAGCCACTCTCTTTGTAATAAGCCAGGGAGGTGGACATTATGAGTATATTCATTTTATATATGAGGAAGGCAAAAGTTGTAGAAACAAAGCCTTCCATCCTGAGCTGTTTTTGTAGGTGGTCCTTAGTAAGCATGTGAAACCTACAATTTAACTGACCTAGCAGTAGGTTTCCAGTCTTCGCTGACATTAAGAGCACAGGGAATTTCCTGGTGGCCGCTGCTTAGAAAATTGATTTCTCCTTGTAGCTCACTGGACCTCCTGTACACCTCCTTCAACAAGAGCCAGGAGCATGGCCTGCAATGCAGTGGGGTTCCGCGGCAAGTGCACAGTTAGTGCCCGCCGGTTAGAAACACATGCCTGTCATCACAGTACTAAAACTAGCAATTCTACCACTGTGGGTCAAGTACTGGATGGAGGTTTTGTCTGCTATAATCAGTAATGCGCAAGCACATGGCAAGTGTATTAGGTTTTTTTTTCTTTTCCCATTTTTTTCTTTTTTGAAAGATAAGGCATAGGAGATTCAGAAAGATGAGATGTGCATGGTGTCTTCATTACTTTTCTATTGCCGTCAAAAAACACCATAATCAAGGTAAGTTGTAGGGGAAAGAACTGGATGGGGACTTAAGAGTTTCAGAGAGTAAGTCTGTGACCATGATGGCGGGGAGCATGGGGGAGGCAGGCAGGCAGGCAGGCATGGTGTTGGAGCAGTCACTGAGTGCTCACACCCTGATCTGCACATTGGAATTAGGGAGAGCAAACTGAGAATAGTTTGGGCTTTTGAAACCTCAAAGCCAAGAACATACCTCTTCCAAAATGGCCACACCTCCTAATCCTTCCAGAATAATTCTACCAACTGAGGACCAAACAGTCACATATATGAGTGTATATAGGCCATTCTCATTTAGACCACTATACATGGATCACACATTATAGTTCCAGGATGAAAACCTGGGAAGAAAGAACTCCACAGCCCATCATTGCTGCTCTGTAGTGCTCTTCCTCTGTATATGTGTTTGTTGGTTAACTGCTTCTGCTGAATCTCCCAAGTACAATTCTAAAGCGATAACTTCTTTCTTCATCATATATTTATAAAGTAAAGTCTTGCAAGGTAGTCTACATTGAATGTGTAAGTCACATTTCAAGGCTATTATCCCTCTGCTTGTGCCCTGCTATTCACAGTTTGAGAAGATTTCAGGTTATCAGGGACACTGTTTTCTGAGTCTTCCCTCTCTTTTCTCTGGGTCTGAGTCAACTGCATGTCGACAACTCTCCTGAGTACTAAGAAAATCACAACCTAGTTTCAAGTTTTTGTTCTACAAAGCTCCTCTCAGTGGCTCCCAAATACCAAGGTACCCCCAGGTAGTTGGTCACCAGTGAAGGTTCCTCTGGATGAATTCATATGATTGATATATTTCAAGAAACTCAAGCCTTTTTTTTCAGACATCTTAGTGAGGCTGCAGTGATCCCCGCTACTCTCTGAGTTTCACCATGCTGCTCAAAGACAAGAACAAGAAGAAAGATTCTGGAAAGTCAGCCAAAAAAGACAAAGATCCAGTAAATAATCTGGTGGCAAGGCTAAAAAGAAGTGGTCCAAAGGCAAAGTTTAGGAGAAGCTGAACAATCTCGTCCTGTTTGACAAAGCTACATATAGCAAACTCTGTAAGGAAGTTCCCAACAATAAACTTATTACTCCAGCTGTGGTCTCTGAGAGACTCAAGATTCAATGTTCCTTGGCCAGGGAAGCCCTTCAGGAGCTAAATAGTAAAGGACTTATCAAGCTGGCTTCAAAGAGCAGAGCCCAAGTAATTTACACCAGAAACACAAAGGGTGGAGACACCCCAGCTACTAGTGAAGATGCATGAACAACTGTATATTTGGGAAAATAAAACTATTGAATAAGAAAGAAAGAAAGAAAGAAAGAAAGAAAGAAAGAAAGAAAGAAAGAAAGAAAGAAAGAAAGAAAGAAAGAAAGAAAGAAAGAAAGAAAGAAAGAAAGAAAGAAAGAAAGAGAGAGAGGAAGAAACTCAAAATTTAGGTCCATGTAAACAGAAACCCAATTGTGATCTTGATAACAATGAAAGCCGCAGGCTCTGTGAACTAAGAGAAGTCACATGAACAAATCATGACCAATAACAGAAAGGTAGACATTTCTTAGTAGATTTTACAGCAAAGAAAGAGGAGGGAGGCTCAACTAGCTTAGCCTCCTTTGTTCCTTCTTTCCTAGTTTAATTCTTTTAATTCTTTTGTGTCTGGAATGTAAAATGATGACTGTGCTTCTACAACCCTTTTATCAGCCAAATAATGAGGGCTATAACCTAGATAATTAAAAAGAGCTCTTGGTGCCACTGTGGAGACACTATAACAACTTACACCATTCCTCTGGAATTCTGTGCTTAAATCACTGTTTTTACATCGTATAAACTATGCTTAGACATATAGTTATTCATATGGAAAGTTAAAGTTTAGGACGCCCTTGAATAGTAATAAGAAAATGTGCAGGATGCATTGAGGACAAGTGTTCTGGTCAAACATATTTGCATAAAAACATCAAATTTGATGTTTCCTCACATGATGATATCCTCAGGTGGTTAAGATCCTGGAGCCTGTTACATCAACGGTGACATGTAACCATATGAAGGTCAAGATCACTAAATTAAATCATTCTGTAAAGCATACGGTGAAGAGTTTGGTGTACATTCTTTACTGTTTCACTATCACCCCATAGCTGCATACAAGACTCCAACAATGCTAGTGATGAGAAAGTGCTAAGTCGCTGAGGATTAGCCCTCGGGTTCCAGTAGATATGGAGGGAGTGGAGTCAATAACCTTACTGATTGTGTTAAAACCGGTGGGAGTATTGAGATCTCAAAGGTGAAATTTCACAAATAAAGGCTGTTCACTGGGCTGTGAACGCTTAGTTCAGATTTTCCCACCTGAAGATACTCCTACAATCTGCACACAGAAATCTAAGGAGTCATGGAGTTAAGTGCCCTTCAGTGAAGGGCCAGGAACAGAATCCAGTGTTTCTTTCTTCCAAGTCTGCAGTCAGTGTGCTCAGACTCTCCATGAAAGGACTGCACTGCCACTGCTTTACACTTCTGTTTTGTTCTAGTCTGCTTTGTTTGAGGCGGGGTCCTGCAAGGTTCCTCAGGATGCCCTCCCACTCATGGTCTTCTTAACTCGGCCTCTTGGGAACACAAGTGTTTACCATCATACACACTTCATCCTATGACTCTTCAAGACTTGCCCCTTTCACTGAAGAGTAGGCAGACAACAAATCAGGGGCAAGTTAGCCTATCACATGATACATGAGAAACAACTATAGGACTTCTATGGACATGTCACTCTTTAAGGATCTTTCCATATTAGAAAACAAACAAAGTATTTAGTAGTAGAGATTTTTCTCTAAAGCTTCCAAATACAGACAGTCAAGAGTCTGTCTTAGTTTGCTTTGTATTGCTGTAGATAAATACTATAACCAAAAATAAGTTAGGGGAGGAAAGGGCTTATTTCATTTTACAGGTTTCAGTCTATCATCCAGGGAAGCCACAACAGAAGTTCAAGACAGGAGCTTGAAACTATAGAACAAAGCTTGCTGGCCTGCTCGCTGACCTATTCCTGATCAGCTACCTTTATTATACAGCCAACGTCCATCTGCCTAAGTCTGGTGATGCCCACAGTGGGCTGGATCTTCTATATCAAATAGCAATCAGTAAAATGTTCCCACAGACATGTCTATAGGCCAATCTTGATGGAGACAATTCTTCAGCTAAGGTTCCCTCTTTCCATGGTGTGTCACATGGCCAAAGAGATTAGCTATCACTGCATCCACTGGAATACTCTATACACTTGAAGACAAGAGCTGTCAGAAAGGTAAAGCAGTCCATCCACAACTCCATGATAACAGATGGTTTAAGTTAAACTACTGAGGTTCAATTAATTCCTAGCTGTATCAGCTGGTTACAGAGGAAAGTCTTCTTGTGATCTACTCTACACTCTTCTCCCATGCAACACTAAAACGAATTCTATCAGGTCACTGAGGGGTAGGGGTGGTAACCACAAGAGGAAGCTCAATGTAGTTTGGATCAAGAAGATTATCAAATGCATCAGTCATGGTATAGATGCCCAAGGCCCACACACAAAAGAGTTTGTGAATAATCACAAGGAAGGGCTGGGTCTCAAGAACAGTCTTTAAAACAGAGATTTAAAAAATTATAAGGAGAGTGAGTTTATTATTGTCTTTAAAAGAAAATAGCAAGACCTATTGAATAAAAAAATTGAAGCAGCAGGCAATGGTTTTATAAATGAAATTTAGAGAAGCATTCAATGAGACAAAAATAGTACGACATTTTTAAAGCCAAATTGTTCTTAAGCACACTATTTTTATCTCAGTGAGATTCCATTTTGTACAAGAGAATTGACTCATTGGTCTTTTTAGTTTGGAATATAAAGATATTTCCAGGGTTAAGTTAGAATGTTAATTTGCTAACATCTAATTCATTTATAAGTAATCTACACATGTAAGTTCTAAAAATAAAGTAAGAATGTGACACACTTATTTAGCAGAATTATCCCATTTGCTATTGCTATAAGAAAATGCTGGAGGCTGGAGGCTTTGTATAGAGTGGATGTTTATACAACTCACTGTTTTAAGGGTCCAAGAACATTGTGCTAACATCTGATACCCCTAAGGTCTTTTGTCTACATGAAGATGGAAAAAATTTGGGAATGTTTGTTAGAATGAGAAATTTCATCCTAGGACATGAAAGCAAATTTGTTTTTCTAACAACCTATTCATATAAGAGAAAACCAGTGATAATCCTAACCACAGCAATGCTCCCAATGACTGACTAGGCTCCATTTCTTCAAAGTTCGCCTTAGTTACACTAGGGACTTAGCCTCAGTACAATAACACATAGAATACAAAAGTCATCCAAACCAGCAACATCTGCCAAAGTAGATGCATTCTTATTTTCTATTGGATAATATGAGATGAAACCCATATTGTCATGAGGGTGTCATAAAATAGTGTCCTGTGTACTGTAGTGAATATACTATGAGCAGGAAGGTATAACTGGTTCTGAAAATGTCCTGTGAGCTTAAAAGCCACTTCTGAGATCTCATTGAAAATATACTTATATATGAGATAAGGTAATACATTGCTAACTCCAAAATCCCATTTCTCTCTCTCTCTCTCTCTCTCTCTCTCTCTCTCTCTCTCTCTTTCTCTCTCTCTCTCTCTCTGTGTGTGTGTGTCTGTGTATGAGACACACACAGACACACACACACACACACAAAACATATGTGCACGTGAGATTGTGAATTTTATTTTAATAACTTACTCTCTAATGCCTGTACCAAACATCACAGTTCCTATCTCTCTGTCTAGAGACGAGATGGCTACACATTCCATCTGTGCATCTTAAGGTGTTAAAGCATCAATGTGGCATTTTCTGGTTTAGCTTAATGTTTTCTGTGCTAGCATTTATTCTTCATAAGAAAATTGCTAGCTGTTTTTATACCCTTTTAACCGATTCATACCACCTAATGTAGACCATTAGAAAAGAAAAGTAGCTGACTAAAGATGAGATAACAAGAAGACACGGGCAAGTATAGACCAATTTTGCTCTATCATGGTAATTTTCTGAGACACATGTAATTTTTAAGATGCTAAAAAGCTCTCTATGACCCAAGTTATGCAAAGAGAGTCTTTAAACCCATTTGCAGTACCTTGGAGGCATGGGTTTTGGAAGCATTGGGAAAATTATACTATTTCTAGCGTGACACTGGGAGCCATTTGACTAGCAATCATCTTTGAAACTGGGCATTTTGAAAGATTAATAAATAGGGCTACGACATATGGCATTTTGCTGTAAAATTATGAATTACAAGGGAGAGGTGATAAGTCATTTACACTCAAAAGAATTTAACTCGTGACAATTGCAGAGCAGTCACAAAATGTCAGCAGCTACCCATGGCCCAGAAACTCACATTAACACTATGTGTGGTTCTACTATAAGCCCAGATTATACATTTATGAGTTTTAAGATGTGTGTGTGTGTGTGTATGTATGTGTACATATGTGTGTGTGTGAGTGTGTGTGTGTGTGTATCTTTGCAGGATGTCTTCTTGCTGTTCCCCAGAGGACCTTGGGTTTTCTATTTTTAGACCTAGAAGGCTATGCTATTTGATTGTACAGAGCAGCACAGTGTGGGAAGATGCTTAAAGTTCAGAACCTTTTGTATGTAGGCAAGGTGAGGAGAGCCAGGGCCATAACCTTGCACTTCCCTCATTCCCATAAGTTCAGCCAAAGCAGAACAACTAGCCCACCACCACTGCACAGAATCAGAGGCTTTAAACTTTCTCAGCACTTCACAGCTCCTGAGGCAGCTTGAATAGAGCTCTATTTGCTCCGTTTACCATCTACCAAACCTGAAAAGAGTATGAAATCTACAATAAGTAGACAGAGACTGCAGTGAATCCAATGCTTCACCGTTCACTTTCCTTGTGCGCCTTTCTCCAGGGTCTGGAGAAAAAGGACAGAAATAGTAAACCAGTGTTTGTGTTGAAAATAGAGACACACAGCACAGCAAGACACTTACTTCCCCCAAAATTTCCTGAGGTTGTGCCCCAGTCATGAAGACTGTGGATCCAGAAGGCCAGAGGGACTACAGGAGGTTGGTCTGCGTACCAATCCTGGCATCACCACTGAGTAGCAACAGGATCTTGAGTGCTCTATGATTGTACTGAATCTTACTTTTCTCATTAAAATAAAAAGACAGCACCTTCTATCTCACTGAGCTGTGGATATTAGACATGAATGTAAAGTGATTCAAATGTTATCAGATATAAACATTACAAAGACAAGCGTATTAGCAATTACTATATATAGTTCAAATAGCAAATCCAGAAGATCTAATACCATCAAATGCAAAGACTTATAAAACTACAGTACCAGAGCAATTTATGTAATGATACTATTTGCACATGGATGGAAAAATAAAAGATAGAAAAATAACTGGATCTCCAGTAAGAAACCTGCATATACAGTCACTGAATTTAGGACATAAAAGGAATGGAGTAGAGAAAGGAAGGACATCTGCTATGTATCAACTACTCTGTGCATGCTAGCCATAAAATGTGTGTGTGTGTGTGTGTGAGTGTGTGTGTGTGTGTGTGTGTGTGCGTGCGTGCGCGCACACACACACACACACAATTTTAGATATATATAAAATAGTATATATATTAGTATTATATATGATAGTTATATATTATATATTATAATAATATATAATAGTATTATATAATAGTTATAATATATATAACATATATATATTAATCAAAATTCAATTTAAGTTGTGGTGAGTTTTACTGAGTTAGCTTCCCATTGGCCCAGTTCTTCTGATAAGTCATGAAGTAGCACTGTCAAGGTCATCTTGTGATCTATTTAGCCAAAAGCAAATATAAAGAAATTCCAGTAACTGAAGATTTCTGATAACAGGAGTGAAGAGACACCTGAGAGTTTGCTTATAATTATAAAATGATCGTGCTGATATGCGCATGCGCCTCTCCTTTGTCCTCTAACTCAGATCAAGAAAAGTACAGAACAGAATCCACACCCCTGGGACCTTATCTGATGGGAGAAAAAAAGCCCACATCATTCTTGGAGCTATTTCCGGGGATGAGACTGCACATCTTGGGCCAAGGATGCAAAGCAGGTACGGGGCAAGCATTTATTAGAAAGCAGACTTAACGTGTGGCTTCCCAGTGCCTGCTACTGTGTAGCACACTTAGCCTGGTAAATACAGGCTACCCGGTTTTGGAGATCAATGTGATGTTTTATACTATGGGTCAAGATGGACCTGTCACTGTTCTGTACAAGTGGTTTTGGATGTTGCCATTTGAATGAGTATGCCACAGACTGCCCTAAAATGTATGGGTGGGCACTGACTCAAATCCAACAGCACAAAATTTAGCAGCAGGAGGAATCCGGTCCTCTTGCCTTCCTAACTGCTTGATCTGGGACATATCAGCTCAGCTTCCTCTGTGCAAAACAAGATCTGAAATTAACTCCTCTCTCGCCAGTCCCTCAGATGTAGACCAAATAATATCACTAGCTTTACTGACTTTCCTTTTCCCACATGATGCATGTTGGGGCTGCTTGTCTTCAGTGACTCTACCAGGCAATTTCTCATCATAAATCTAAAAGAAATTGTATATTAATGAATAAATAAGAGATTTCTCATGAAGAAAATAATATATACATATATTATATATAATATGTTATATATATACATTAATGCATATTATATACACATATGCATATATAGAGGTATACATGTATATATGTATCTTGCTGGATTTATTTCTCTTCAGGAACTTGGAGTATAGTGAGAGATTAAGAGGAATGTTCTAATTGGATGGTAAGCAGTCCAAAGCTGCAACTGGGGGGGGGGGGGCGGGGGCACATTCAGAAAGTAGCTTCAGTCCATCCCTTGTAAACATTATTTAAGAAAACTCATTCTGAGAAATGGCATACTAAGAGACTGCCAGAAGGGCTGGTGAGATGGCTCAGTGATTAAGAGTACTTGTTGCTTTTAAAGAGGACCTGCAGCACTGCGGCGGCTCACAACTAGCTGTAACTTCTAAGCATTCATGTAAGGTGCATTCATACATACAAAATACATAAAAAATTGTATGAATGTATGTATGTATGTATGCATGTATATATGTATGTATTAGCATGTTAGGCACTTGAGGGTTACAGTGGGCTAGAGGTTTACTAAATTACAGCTAGTCTGTATCCAATGAACTGTATGTACTGTGCAATGAAAAAATTACCAGTAATTCTGAGTTGGATACATGTGAATTTAAGGGCTAACTGGTCAAGGCTTGCTCATAACACATGTTCCTACCTGTCATTGCTCAGTCAATGCCTCCACTGAAGTGATCTAACAGTGATCTGTAGGTGACACTAGTTGAGGCACGAAGGCCTCAGCAAAGCAGCCAACTGTGTTCTACCTGATACTGCCACATGTATGCCAATTTTTTCTGACCACTGAGTAAACTCTTAAAGTCAATTGCAACCAATACTGCTTTACCACATGCATCCCCCAGGTTGTGCCTCAAATGTTGAGCTCTTTGTTTTTCTTTGTGGGAAGCCCATGGAGTGAGATATTTTCTCTAGACTGGCTCTTGGCTGCTACAGACACGTCATCACTCAGGCTTCTGCAAACTGTATCTTCTGTGCTGTCCCTCAGAGTAGTGAGCTCATGAGAAACAGGACTGTGATTTAGTCATGTCTGATCTCTTCATGGCGTCCACTGTCTCAATCTTTCAGGAACACAGAAGCTCGCGCTCTTCCTCTTGGTCTCCACCCATCTTGCACCACCAGCTGCACCCTCCGTTCCTTCTCTGTGGATTTTATTAGGACATCCTTTCATTTATAGGACAGGAAACATATCCCCAAGCTTTCGTACAATCAGCTCCGTCATCGCCCTCCTGTCGTGGGGCAGCAGACAGAAAGAGACTTACTCAGGAAGGTGCTGCATTACATATATCTTTACCTGATGCCTTAAAATAGTCCGTCCTTCAAAATGACCCAGTACGTGTCTACTCAACTGTGACTTTCTGAAACCAATCTTAGATGTTCTCTTAAAAGAAGACAATGAAAAACTCAGGTCATAAGTTCGATTGACAACTCGTGTTATATTTGATATCCATGCCTTACAGCACTGAATTATTTTTGTTACAATAGTATAGCTTAAAGTTTCTGGAGTCTGGCTGACATACTTTATCTCATATTTTAGTCTCTGTCTCAGACTTACTGTTCAATTTGTTTTAATTTGGCCTTCTAAACACAGTAGGGACCCAGCATAAAACAAAACAAAGAAAATTGTAAAAAAGCAAAGAAAGAAAAAACAGGTATATATTCTGTACCCATCCTGAAAATTGGATTCTGCAGAAAGGACAATGGAGACTATTATAAACAGTGTAGAGGCCTCCTTTAAAAAGACAATAAATTTTAAAAACAGAGTAAAGAACCCCTCAAGAAAAAAATAGTGAAGATTATTCTTTATAGAATCTTATAAATACTGTAGAGATCCTCTCAAAAAATGAAGACTATTATAATGGAAGCAAACTTATTATACAATTTCAATAGAAAAAAATCTGATTATATTTTTACAATACAAATACGCACCCCTCTCCTACACTTCTGTCCCAGCAGTGGGGATGCGCATTAAGCCAGCTCTGCACAGGCACAGAGTTTATTGCTCACTGCAGGCCCTCCTTATCCTGCCCTACAGCCTCAAGGCTTGCTCAGCACTGTTAACAGGGCTTAGCCCTGGGGGTGGCATTAGGGGGAGCATGGAGGACCTTAAGGGAGTAATCTACTGACAAACATGCCCTTGCCAATGTGAGATTTGGGAGGATAGAGATTCCTATCAGGTAAGAAGCAACGAGTTAAATCCTTAACATTTTTATCTCAAACAATTCTGTTCAGTACCTTAAATAGAAACACACAAGGATAACACTCTGTGGTCAAGGACCATGTGAGAGCTCTGAGGGGACCAGACAGAAGTTTCTCAACATGTGGACAGAGTAACGACAGGCTAAACAATTTGAAAAGGACATAATCTTAATTCCATGACACTTGGGGCATTAAATATGACCAAGTAGGAAAGCTGCCTGCAAACACAAGTCACCAGGATTATTTTCTTACACAGATTTTTGTTCATCTTCATAACAATTGCCTGGGCTGCTTCTGGTAGCAGTCCTGTCATCTACAGCAACAAGCAGGAGCTCATTGCCTTGGTTAGCTTTAGTTGTCAATTGATATAATCTAGAGTCATCTGCAAAGAAATTATCAATTGCGAAATTGCCTAGAGCAGATTGGCCAGTGGACATGACTACAGAAGATTGTCTTGACTGTAGCTGGCGTCTGAAGGCCTACTGTGGGTGGCACCACCCCTAGGTCCTAAGCTGTATAAGAAAATCAGTGAGTATAAGCTCCCCTCCTCTAGAGTTCCTGCTGTACATCATAGCTTTGAAGTAACTTCACTGGTCTGAAGTAGTAAATAAACCCACCTGCCTTCAAATTTCTGCCTTGACTTTCCCTAGTGATAGACTATAAACTGGAATTGTAAGAAAAACTCTTTCCTCTCCTATTTTGATTTTGGACCATTTAGAACTGAAACCAAAGTTATATATTCATTCAGCTCACTGACTAACAGTAACAGGAGCCAGGACTTCATGTTCACTTTGGATAAAAGTCTTTACTTTAACAGAAAAAAATAGCATCTTCTATGAGACAAAGATTGAAATTCCTTAGGATGTTTTTCTGAAGTGGTTTGATAGTAACCAAATAAAAATTAACCCAAGCGGATGCAGAGGCTAAGGTGGAAGTCCTGCCATGAATTTCATGCTAGCCTAGACTATGTAGTGAATTTCAAGCCAACCTCAGCTACACAGTGTGACTCTATCTAAAAAACTAAAGCTAAATAAAAGTCCTTTGATTGACTGTTTTCCTAAAGGCTTACCCCTTCATCCGAGGTGGGTTTGAATACACAATTCTTGGATGTGGCAGCACAGCCTGACATTTTCCAATCTTATGTCATGTATACCAGTCTTGGTGCTTTATAGTTGTTATTTAATTCTCACAGGACACCCATGTGACAAATTTAATTCTTTTTCTGTTGTGCTTCACTGAGACATGGTCTCGCTAAGTAGCTCTGGTTGGCTTCATGCTCATTGTGTTGACCTGGCTTCCTTCAAGCTCATAGCAACCCACTAACCGGTGTGCCACACCCTGCTAAGTGCTGGGATTAAAGGCAAGTGTCACCAAGTTTGGTGGCCAACTAAGTTCTTGAGTCAAGGAGGCACAGAAAGCTGTGTAACCTCCCTGGGTCACATAGTCAGAGTGCCAAAACCAAAGTAATTCTAGAAAGCAGAAAGATGCTCTCAACTAAACTAGTCCACACACAGTACACTCTAGGCTCCTGGGCCCAGCGCTGCCACTGGTCCTAGTCAGTTGCCCAGGAGGAGATGCAAGCTTGCCCATAGTTGGCATAATGGAGCATAATAATCTCAACTAATCCTATATACCCAGTCACTCCAACTTTCCTGGGTATTAGATATCCCACCAATGAGTTACCGAATTAATGGTCATTTTCCCTGAGTTGAGTATTACACATTGTGTTCATGTACTTAAGTGTTACACCACACCACATGAATATGTACAAATATCATGTGACAGTTAAAGATTTTTAGAAAAGAAAAACTAGGCATATCATATTATACTAAATCATTGAAAACAAATCTGTTTATTCTGATTTCTTATCATATAAGGACTGAGTCTCACTGCTTTACGGAAACCAATACTAGGGTTGGTATTGTCAGTTTTGTTGAGGAGACCAAGGACTATTCAGATGTGATCCCTGATTGCCAAGAAATGTTTTGAATACACAGACAGTATAGAAGTTAGTATGGTTTTCAGTTGATAAAAATTACTTGTGTTATAAAAACATAGCTTGCTTATTCCTGTACTGTGGGCACAGATGCACCCCTACAGTGTGTCTTAGCTTATAAGAAAGTTAGGTTTAAATTCATGGATAAAGATGATTTTGTAAAATAGTAATTTGGACTGGAGAGATGGCTCAGAGGTTAGGGGCACTGAGTGCTCTTCCGGAAGTCCTGAGTTCAAATTCCAGCAAACAAATGGTGGCTCACAACCATCTGTGATGAGCTCTGATGCTCTCTTCTGGCATGTCTGAAGATAGCTACAGTGCACTTACATATAATAAATAAATCTTTAAAAAATGATGATTTTATAAAATGTAATTATCACCCGCATTCTTAATTGTGTCTCCCCTTCTCCTTGCTTCTTCTGGATTACAAGGATGAATTCCTGAAGTAGTAATAAGATCTCTAAGTCCTCTCCGGTAAGTATGATTCCATTACCAATTTTGCCTCCAGCTGAATTGGCCAGAAACCAAGTTCAGTAGGGGCTACTTTGGCTTCCAGTGTCTTGGAGCAATTTCTCTATCTGTTTAAACCTTTCCCAGGAAGAGGCTGTTTTAGATAGGAATACTCCTTAACAAGGAATCCTGACCAATGATGAGACTAAAAGTAAAATGGCTAAAGCTCAGTTGGAAGTTCAGATGAAACAAGGGAATGTTCTTCTACATGAGCAGAAGTTCATATGCAAAGGAACTTGCGATCCTGTTACCTGCAGACATTTTTACTTCTCATCTTAGTTGCTCAATTTTATAACATGTTTTTAAAACCGTTGTCTGACAAATGAATTTGCAACCTTCACTGTTGTATCTATTTCTCTGTCTCTGTCTCTGTCTCTTGTCTCTCTCTCTCTCTCTCTCTCTCTCTCTCTCTCTCTTTCTCTGTGTGTGTGTGTGTGTGTGTTTGTGTGTGTGTGTGCACACGCATGGGCATGCATGTATATGTGCATGTATACTGGAATGTTATGGAATGAGACTTGAGGTCAGAGGACAACTCAAAGACGTCAGTTCTCTTCTCTACACTGGATGCTGGGGATGGTAGCAAGCACCTTTTACTGTTATGAACTTTTGTTTTATAGAAACTTCTCCATAAAACAAAACAAACAAAAAAATAGGGTCTTACTATGTATGTATTCTCTGCTAAACTCTAACAATTTAGCCCCCTGTCTTAGCCACCTCACCATTGAGACTGAAATCATACAGACTGCAAAAGCTACAATCTGACAGTGACATTTTATTGTGGGCTGGGTTCCACTAAGTCACCCACTAAGACACCAAGTTTCTTACAGTGTACTTCACTAATGTGGAGTCCTTGTGAAGCCATCATAATCAGTAGACAGCTCTGAAAGTCCCAGAGTGGAAAACCTAACAGCCTAGGAAATTCTTGGCAAATTGTCCAGTGTCATCTTCAAAATGGATCAGCAGGCCACACTGACCCCTAGTGAGGAGGAATTATAATCTAACTAGAGCTACACATTCCCTCTGCTCAAAATCCTTAAGTATATTCTCAACTTATTATTCTATACGTAGACCCTGCCAGTCCCCTCAGTAGTCAATTTCAGGGAGAGTTTTTGTTGTTTTCTTTCTTGTTTCTTTTCCTTTGCCTTTTTGGGAAGAAGTGAGAAAGTGTTTATTCAGCTCACAATTCTGCTTACAGTCTGTGCAGAGAAGTTAAGACAGCAGGAACTTGAATCAGTGAGTCTTATTACTACCACAGTGATGAGTCCAAAGCATTGATTAATCGATGAATGCTAGTGTTTGGCTCACTTTCTCTAATATAATACAGGATACTCTTCCTAATCAATGATGTCCTTCACAATGGGCAAATCTTCCCACTTCAGTTCACATAGTCAAGACTATCCCCCACAAACAAACCCAGCGAACCTACTCCAGACAATCCTTTCTTGGAATTATAAAATTAACAGATAAACAGATACAACAAATAGATGTGACTAGTAACAACGATGGTAACCCAGATCCAGAAGGCAAACAGTGCAGGTTCTTCCTCATATGTGCTCATTAGCTTTGAAGATGAACCACATGCCTTTCACATGCCTCTGTGATCATACTCAGAGGTTAAGACACTGGTCAAGGGCCACAGGAGAGGGAAGATCTTGCAAGAGGTGAGATAGAATACAGTTTTTAAAAACTGAAATTTCTAGAATGAGCTGACCTATACTTCTACAATAGAATCAAGTAATTTGGGAGTGTTTAGAACATGCTAAAATGAGCCAATCCAGAATGAGTTTGCACAAGCTCTCCATTTTCACACTGGTCTTTCCCTCAGCCTTAAGTGACTTTCTTCACCTTGCAGCTCTTGTCGTCGTCTTCTTCTTCTTCTTCTTCTTCTTCTTCTTCTTCTTCTTCTTCTTCTTCTTCTTCTTCTTCTTCTTCTTCTTCTTCTTCTTCTTCTCCTTCTCCTTCTCCTCCTCCTCCTCCCCTTCCTCCTCCTCCTCCTTCTCCTCCTCCTCCCCTTCCTCATTCTCCTCCTCCTTCTCCTCCTCCTCCCCCTTCCTCATTCTCCTCCTCCTCCCCTTCCTCATTCTCCTCCTCCTCCCTTTCCTCATTCTCCTTCTCCTCCTCCTTCTCCTCATTCTCTTCATTCTCCTTCTCCTCCCTTCCCTTTCCTTCTCCTCTTCAGCAGCAGCAACAAGTACATTTCTTCGAGAACTGGTAGGCTCATGGCCACCTCTCATGGCTTTCTTTAACCCATTTCCATAGGGTGGTCTTTCTAGGTGTTTCCATTACACATGTTTTGCAAGTTATAACTTTTGCTTGTTTTACTTTCCTGTGTCCCTCTGTAGAAACTCTAAGCATCTTGGGGCTTGAACCTTTCTGTCATGTACAGTATAGAGTTAGAAATGAAGCAGCCTTCTGTGCACAGAAGCAAAGCCAATGAAATCTCTAGAATAGAACGTTCTTATCTCCTCCTGTAGACATATTGCCCTGGAGTCTTATATTCCTGTTAGTGCTGTTTCATCATTAAACAGCCCCTCTAAACATAGAAAAACAAAACACAACCACCGGAGAAGGTTCTGTGTGGACCATGCCCACACATTTCAGGTTCAAGCTCAAAATAAGCCAGTAAGTGTGTAGGACTCACCATCAGATTGTCCTAGAAATGCTCCCTCCCAAATTTAAAAATATACTTGTTTGGTTTGCTTCAGGCTCCTTGTTGCAGGCCTGCATGAGTCACGGGAGAAACATCCCTTTAGACTGCTCCCTGCTCATTGGCTTCCTTTGTATGCTCAAGGTGAGTCAGAACAGATGACTCATGGTTCATCCTTATGACAAAAGAGCTTGCTCTCTTTTCCTCCCCATTATCCATGGTTTTCAGACTTTTGTGGCATCATGAAAAACATTCAAGGGAGCAAAATAGAGGGAAGCACAGGGGCAGCTTGAGAATTGGCAGTACTTATTTTTAACAGGCAGCTCTATTTAAAGAACCTTTATAGAAGCAGCAGACACTTGGAAGCCCGAGCCATCCAATGCTGCTCTCGATCCTCCTGGGAGGTCAATACCTAGCTGGTTGGCACTCTGCTGTGTCCTCCAAGGGGAAAGTTTGTAGGAGGTAAAGGCAAATTCAATGCTCCACATGCAGGTTGACACCTGCTGCTCTTGGAGAAGCTGGAGATGAAGTGGCTGGTTGAATCATGCTCTCCTGTCTATTACATCAAAGTCTTGGCCCAAGAGAAGAGACTTCTTCAATACAGTCAAGTAGTGAGCTGGTGAAGAGGGCAAACTAAGAAGTCTTCTGTGTGCCTTTCAAGGGGCTCATGACCTCCCAACAGGTGAGAGTTAAAACACTAGAGATCGATTCCTTTCATTCCACTCCAGGAAATATTTTGGGGTACATAGCCACAGAGGTGAAAACTTCATGGACTCCATGCAGATGATTAACAGAACTAAACCCAATGAGTTATAAAGAACTCCCCTTTATTAGTGAGGGGCGCATCCCATGACCCTGGTAGGAACTTGAGAACAGATACTATTATATGATGTAGATATTGTATGTTTGCCTTTGGCACATATATGGTAAGTTCAAGGACTTTAATATTTTACTTAAAAGAAGCATCTCCATTGTCAACTTTAGTGACCTGGGCCATTATAAAGGAAATAAAGGTTACTGTGAACATAAGTGCTGTGATACTATGAGAATCAACCTGACAACTGACATAGCTACTATATGACTAATGTAAGGAGAGCATATACAGTAAGGATCCTGGGGAGGAAGCACTGGGGTTCTACACATCATCAGTTACTACTGATGGTGCAGAACTCAAAAATCTTTCAGTGTCTATTTCTATAATTTTTTCTGTAGGGTATTATTTTTATTTTAGTATGGTATATGTAAATGTGTGGGGGAAATGCTCAGACATGCGCATGCATGTGTGTGTGTGTGTGTGTGTGTGTGTGTGTGTGTGTGTGCCAGAAGTAAAGACAGTTTGCTTTTCATTATTGTTTTCTATCTTGTTCTTTGGAGACATGATAGCTAACTGAACCTGGAGCTCACTGATTGGCAAGGCTGGCAAGGAAGCAAGTTCTGGGGATCTGGCTGTTTCTGTGAGAGTTACAGATGTGTGCCACCTCATCTGGCTTTTGTGTGGAAGCTAGGGATCTGAATTCAGGTGCTTACAGTTGCGTGACAAGCGTCCTACCAATGGAGCCATCTTCCCAGCATTCTGGGAGCACTGTTGATCGTGGGTAAGCAATATAGAAGGAAACCAAAACTGAGGCTAACAAAAACAATTATACCACAAAGGAAGAACAGAATAAGGGTCCAGAGCAGGGGAGGGTAGGTTGTTTTTACAGAACTGGTATTTGAGTTGAGTTGAAAGATGGTGGGCTCTAACCCTTCTAATTCATAGTCCTGAGTGTGTTGTTCTTTCAGAGCTATGTCTCTGTCAGGCTCATCACAGATACCACTGACACACTTGACAGTTCTCGAGTCATCATCACCTGGAAGTTATTAATGTGTGTGTGTGTGTGTGTGTGTTCTCTGCAAAAGATGTTCTTCTGTCCATGATCTGTTCTGTGTGTCCCCAGTGAGTTGATGGTGGTGGATAAAACACGCAGAGCAGAGACTGGCTCAGCCCGAGCTGCTCGGCCTTGCAGGGGGCACTGTTTGGCAGTGCATTCTGCCTTTGCTTTGATAAAACGGGATAAAAATACTTGCCACCTACCCACCCACGGGGATACTGCACGGACAGACCATGCTCAGAGCACTGTGGATTTCTCAGGAGGAAGGAGCTTTATGAAAGCAGTGCTTTCCTTTCGGGGATAAAATGAACAAGGCCAGCGTCTAGAACACTCGCATAGTGAGAGAAGACCTTGCAGGCTCAGCTGCTAAGCAAGTCAACCCCCTGCCTTGAAGGGTAAAATATCCATTCCCGGGAAGCAACCTACAAATACATGAAGAAAGAGGTGGGGTCTGGAGATGAGTTAGAAGGCAAATCTTTCCCAGGATACTGCACCAGGGACCGGAATTTTGGAGAGGATGAGTGAGGCACAGTCTGTGAATGGCTGCTCAGCATCCAGCCCAGGGCGCACAGAGGATTCAGTGGTGCTGAGTAAAGACATTGCGCAGCAGAGGAAAGGCACCGGCATTCCAGGCATAACTCAGATTTCAGGTGAGAGCAGCAGGGTGACGATTCCCTACATCACCAGAGGGCCCGAGCGGTATCTCTGCTCTCACACAAAATAGGTGCGCGATTCGAGAATTAGGTGCTTAATTTCCCAACACCTCAAACAGTTAAGAGAGTGACAGACAAGATGCACACTAACATGAACATAGTTGTGGCTCCTGAATGTCACAGGTTAGGTTCCTGATCCTCCCTTCGCCCAGTAATCCAGAATGGACTGTTTTAGGAGAAAGAGCCTGTAAAGAGATGACTAAAAAAAAAAAAAAAATCATGTTCTAATCCAATGTCACTGGTGTCCTAATAGGAAAAGGTGGCTGGAACCCTTGTTTAAGGGGAAAGCCTCATCAAGATGCAGGAAGAAGACAATGCACATAAACCTAGGAGGGAAACTTGACAGAAGAAACACAGCCCGTCTCAAATCCTGTTCCCAGCCTCCTGGCATTTGGCATTCTGGAAAGATAAACATAAGATACTGAATCTCTTCAATTTCGTTATTCCAGCTTTAAGAAAATTACATATCTGAGATGTTGGCTGAGACATCTCGAAGAGATTCTCAAACAACCAGACTGAGGCTATGGCAGAGGGTTTCCTCTGCAACCTGACAGCCAGGTTCTATTGTCACAGACATCCACACAGCCGATTGAACATGGAGAGGTCGGTTGATGCTACATGGAGCCTGGATAGCAACCTAGCCATTAAACCACACCCTTCAGTCTGTCCTGCCTACAGGATGTGCTAGAGAAATGCTGGCGTGAGCACGTAGGAGTGGTGTGAACACTGGGAGTGGCCAGCCAATGTCTGATTTAATTTGAGGCCTACTCCACTAGAAGAAATCCATGCTTGGATGTCAAGGAATGGGAAACTGGATAGCCCAGAGACCTTGGGTAGAACCAAACACAACTAGCCAAAAAAAAAAAAAATAATAATAATAAAATAAAAAAATAAAAAAATCAATGTAATGAATTCTAAGGATATTCTGCTATACTCATAGATTAGTAACTTGTCAATTTGTCATCTGAGATGCTTCTTCCATCAACAGATGTGAGTGGGTATAGGGACCCATGATGAGACATTATGTGGAAAGGCTAAACTGGAGATCTCCATTAGGTTGCTCCCCTCAGAGCTCTGGGAATCCTACAGAAGAGGGCTTCCTACTGAAGATTGTAGGAGCCAGAGGAAAGGAAGGACACCAGGAGGACATGGCCCACTGAATCAACCACCCAGGCTGCGTACTGACTCCTTCAGCTGACTGATTGAAGCAGCAAGCATGGAGCCCGCATGGGCTTGCACGGGGTCATCTGCATACATACTGTGGCTGTTACCTTGGTGTGGGGGGAGACTGACTGTGGGAGTGGGGGTGACTTTGACTTATTTGCCTGTCCTTGTAACTCTTTTTCTCCTGTTGGGTTGCCTTCTCAGCTTTCTCCATCTTACTGTATTATTATTATTATTATTATTACATTTGGTTGTTGTCTCTCAGAGTCTGACTCTTTTGTGAAGAGGACATGGAGTAGAGGTGGATCTGGGGGCAAGCGTGAGTTGGAAAGGGTTCTGGGAAAAGAGGGAGGGGAAACTGGTCCAGATGTGTTGCATGAGAGAAGAATCTATTTTTAAAAAACTTACATATCAGTAGTCTAATAGCAAAGAAAAAAGCCAAGGCAATTATAATTTGAGCTTAAATCTAGAAATGACAGAAAGTCAAGAGAGTGAGAGCCACACATGCATTTTAGTTGTTGGATTTTCTGTTAAAAGGAGACATAAGGCATTTAAGTTAGTTGAAGCTCATGCCATGAGTCTGGTGACACACCAGTGACATCACCAAGGTTCGGACACTGCAGCAGGAAGTATTCAAAACAGATTTCCCACAGATGTGGAAGAGAAAAATTAAAAGCACAAAGGTTCTCTTACAGACTGAGTCTGTCGACATCCTAAGAGACTAGGCAGACGGAGAGTGGGGGTGAAACGGACAGGAGCCAGGGTGCCCTGCCAGGAGCGGCCGTGGACTAGGGCAGACTCACCCATGAGCTTCTGTAAGACAATAAAGTGAGGACTGATGATTCATTTATGGAAGGTTTCTACATCCATGAGTTAAAAGCACAGCATTGGACGTGGCAGCTCTCCACTGCAGAGGGTAGAAGTGCCGTTTCACGTCTTAACAAAAGGAAACCTGGGTGAAGTGGTTTCTCAAGGGAATGTATCCTATGCTAGTGGTTCCTATGTGTTGTACTGGAGGGTCACCCAGGACTTCCTGTTATTTTCAATGACCTTAAAATCTTATTCCATATTTATGTTTGCATTTCCTCCCTTGAGTCACCCAAAAACCTGATTAACCATTCCCTTCCTGTGTCCCAGCCAAATTCTGTTTATTCACCTATATGACTAAGGAAACAAGTAGATTGTTGCCCTCTGCAGCCAAGGACTTAGCAGGCAGTACTCCAAACTGCGGGTCTGCGTTCTGCCCAGCCACTCGGGTGTGAGACATTCTGGTGGGGAGGCAAAACACACTGAGTGCTTGACTGCGTCCCCCTGTGCCACAGCCTTCGGGTGCTGGGCTTCAGCAAAGGTAGCAGTAGTTGTCTGGAAGTGCAGAGAGGTCTTCTACAGGAGACTCAGGCTGCAGCTCTGTAGGCAAAGGACTTCTCCATGCTCTCCACAGCACTTTTGGTGGAAGAGACAGCCCATGTTTATCCACACTGTTTATTGACTGTTCATCATGGAAAATGGATGCATACCAACTCCTCAGGGTGGACCAGAAATTAGATACCTTTTGCAGGGAGGTATGACTGGGAAGGGATGCTTATTAGCTAAACCTTCAGGGCCTCTTGATACCTCATCAACATGGAGAACTCCGTTTTGGGCTACGTGACCAACATAGGGCGTGTGGCATTTATTCCAGGTCAGGAAATCTGGCCGGGATTAGGGAGCTGCCTACTGTCTCAGGTGGATGCCTGGGTCTTGAGGACTCAGATCTGCTCTACCTTACCAAGCCCCTGGCCTGGCCCACTGTCCCACCCCAAACTACACTATGGAACAACACAGGCTTATGACATTCAGCAAGCAATGAGAACCAAAGGTCATTTGGAAAACTGGCTGGGGAGTGATGCTTCTGGGGCAGAATACTCAGGATCTCCATCAGCCAGACCTCTCACCAATCAAAATTGCATTCTGAGGCATTGTTTTGCCTAAATAGATGATATTCAGATGCACATGAAGAGGCACTAATGGCTAGCTAACTTTAAGTTATGGTTATTGTAAGCAGGTAGCGCTTCTGAAAAGGTTAATGTTGAAAAAATGACCCTCAAAACTTCAGACAAATATTCTCAGGCACTTTTCATGACACATCTGGAAACTACAATTGAGAGCATATGTCTCCAGGGACCACAGCTCAGCTTAAGTACATACCAGTTTAGAGGAATGCCCCTCTCTACGACAGATATTCCCCACAACCTACCCCAGGTTAGCGTGGTCCCACTTTGTCTGACTAGTACATTCTATATGATATATAAGATTAGATGAGATCCACATGTTCTGGCTCCCACTGACAAAACAAGAGGTTTGAGCAGACCTAAAGATCTGATCACCATTCACTGCCTGACAAAGCCAGGTTAGAGTAGATGGATATGCTCTGGTTACCACCCCCTAATATACACAAATGTTAAACCAGGCTATCATGGCCCATTTGTTCTAACCACACAGCCCTTCCTTCTATATCCTAATCAAGATTAGAATAGAGTCACCTGTTCTGGCCACCTCTGACCCCCATATACTTAGGCACATCCCTTAACTGTTGGCCATGGCAACATGTTCTGGGACTTGTTGACTAGGGTATACAGTGCTTAGCACCATGTCTGATCCTTTTCCCATAGAATGGAGAACAGATTCACTAATAATCTAGCCAGTTATAGCATACACACAAAAAGAGAAGCAGACAGAAAAGAAGGCCATTTGATTTTGTAGCTACCTAAGTGTTAAGACTCAGCTTATAAGAATATTCTATACTATCATGTGAGAAATAAGCAAGCAAAAATACTATGCCTATCCTGCATGATTTCCTTATGGGAAAGTTTTTCCCATTAGCTTGAGTCCAGCTAACAGTACTTCATTCTGCTTCCTAAGTATTGATAACACTCACAGTCGACATAGTTTGACAAATGCAATTTTGAATTTTACTTAATTGGCACCAATCGATCAACACCTTGGAGAGTTAACAAGAAATGTATGCACTGATCCAAAAAAAATTAAGAAGTTCATCTTATTTATGTAAGGAATTATACTACTGCCCAATTGAAATTTCTGATGGTGTGTGTGTATGTGTGTGTGTGTGTGTGTGTGTGTGTGTGTGTGTGTGTGTGTATAAAACGCTTGCAATAGTTCTAGTCTGACCATCTAGGTTTTACATTTTTACCTATTTCAACTTATCTCCTATTTAAATCAGAATTTGAGAATAGAAGATGATGTAGTGGACAGCAGTTTTAAGATTTGACATTCACAAAAACATGAAATCTTCCTCAAAGAAATAGTTTAGGATCACTTTCTCTATCATCAGATTCTGTACAATTAGTTCTTGAAGAATGCAATATGGAAGAAAAGAATTCAGGAAGTAAAGGAAAACATAATTATAAAAGCCTGACTGGAGACAGAACGCACGATGTAAAGAGTAGTATGACTGTTAGTGGTGTGGGTCCCAAGCTGATTACTCAGTTTGTGGATGATGAATCTCTCCTGTTCACCCAGATGATGACACTGTCTATAGTCTTTCCAGAGGCAGAACAATTGCAGCTGTGAAGCAGTGTATGTTTTCCATACCTTGATACTTCATACCAATTACAGTTTGTGCAACAGTGAAGGGCAGGACACAACAGATGTTCAGTAGCCTGCATAGCAGATCTGCATGCCACATCAACAAGACACATCTAACTTGTGTTTGTATACTTGGAACTCTGCAACTCTAAAATCTATACTGGAATAGGAATTTGGGAACATGTGAACCAAAGTGGAGACAATAGATAGTGTGACACTATTGTCGATAGAACAATACTCGACAGGGAAGGAGAAGAAAACCTGTGCTTGGGACATATTGCTGCACTGACCTTGGCTGTCCCTATAATGACCACAGGGGAAAGAAACAACATGAAGATTAATGTTAGCATTTGTCACTTTATAGCCATAAGCCTGAGAGTTCTGAAGGCCATAGTCATCATGGACAGATTACAGGACCCTGAAATATAAACAGGAAGGTCTTTGCCTACCTGGGTGACCTAGTATAGGCTCCTCAGCTGACTGTGTGAGGCTTCCATTGCACTTAGGCTTAGTTCTGTGCAAATGACTTCCTAATTCATATTTTCTTCATTGCATTGTGTGAATGGTTCATTGTCTTTCTCCACCGATTTGTATTACTTCAGTCAATGTGGTACCTGGGTTCATCTCCAGATATCCATAGCAAGCATGAGAAAGGCTAGAGATGCTGCTTGGGAAGCATGGCCAAAGAGACAAAAGGATGATTTATTACATATGTTTAAAATATGTGCATATTGGGGCAGGATAGATGGCTCAGTGGTTATGAGCTCTGGCTGCTCATGAACAGGACCCTGGATTCTATTGGATTACATGGATATCCTAGCATCTATGTAACAGCTCACAATCATTTGCAATGCCAGTTCCAGAGGATCTGTGCCCACTGTGGGCATTACATGCACATAGTTCACAAGCATACATGTTGGCAAAGCACCCATACACATAAAATAAAAATCAATAAAATTCATTTTTAAAAATCTGTGTGTAAAGGCTATCTTTTTTCCATTGGATGTTTTCAGCCTCTTTGTCGAGGATCAAGTGGCCATAGGTGTGTGGGTTCATTTCTGGAACTTCAGTCCTGTTCCATTGATCTGCCTGCCTGTCACTGTACCAATACCATGCAGTTTTTAACGCTATTGCTCTGTAGTATTGCTTGAGGTCAGGGATACTGATTCCCCCAGATTTTCTTTTGTTGCTGAGAATTGTTTTAGCTCTCCTGGGTTTTTTGTTGTTCCAGATGAATTTGATAATTGCTCTTTCTAACTCTGTGAAGAATTGAGTTGGGATTTTGATGGGTATTGCATTGAATCTGTATATTGCTTTTAGCAAAATGGCCATTTTAACTATATTGATTCTACCGATCCATGAGCATGGGAGATTTTCCCATTTTTTGAGGTCTTCTTCCATTTCCTTCTTCAGAGTCTTGAAGTTCTTGTCATAAAGATCTTTTGAATGTTTGGTAAGAGTCACCCCAAGATACTTTATACTGTTTGTGGCTATTGTGAAGGGGGTCATTTCCCTAATTTCTTTCTCAGCCTGCTTATCCTTTGAGTATAGGAAGGCCACTGATTTGCTTGAGTTGATTTTATAACCTGCCACTTTGCTGAAGTTGTTTATCAGCTGTAGGAGCTCTCTAGTGGAGTTTTTTGGGTCACTTAGGTAGACTATCATGTCGTCTGCAAATAATGATAGTTTGACTTCTTCCTTTCCAATTTGTACCCCTTTGACCTCCTTATGTTGTCGAATTGCCCGAGCTAGTACCTCAAGTACAATATTGAAAAGATAAGGAGAAAGGGGGCAGCCTTGTCTGGTCCCTGATTTCAGTGGGATTGCTTCAAGTTTCTCTCCATTTAGTTTGATGCTGGCTACCGGTTTACTGTATATTGCTTTTACTATGTTTAGGTATGGGCCTTGAATTCCTGTTCTCTCCAAGATTTTAAGCATGAAAGGATGCTGAATTTTGTCAAATGCTTTTTCAGCATCCAATGAAATGACCATGTGGTTTTGTTCTTTGAGTTTGTTTATGCTGGTTCAACTGGAGGTCAGCATGCAGAAGAATGCGAATTGATCCATCCTTGTCTCCTTGTACTAAGCTCAAATCCAAATGGATCAAGGACCTCCACATAAAGCCAGACACTCTGAAGCTAATAGAAAAGAAACTGGGGAAGACCCTTGAGGACATCGGTACAGGGAGAAAGTTTCTGAACAGAACACCAATAGCATATGCTCTAAGAGCAAGAATTGACAAATGGGACCTCACAAAATTACAAAGTTTCTGTAAGGCAAAGGACACCATCAAGAGGACAAATTGGCAACCAACAAATTGGGAAAAGATCTTCACCAATCCTACATCAGATAGAGGGCTAATATCCAATATATATAAAGAACTCAAGATGTTAGACTCCAGAAAACCGAACAACCCTATTAAAAAATGGGGTACAGAGTTAAACAAGGAATTCTCACCTGAAGAACTTCGGATGGCGGAGAAGCATCTTAAAAAATGCTCAACTTCATTAATCATTAGGGAAATGCAAATCAAAACAACCCTAAGATTTCATCTTACACCAGTCAGAATGGCTAAGATTAAAAATTCAGGAGACAGCAGGTATTGGAGAGGGTGTGGAGAAAGAGGAATACTCCTCCACTGCTGGTGGGGTTGCAAATTGGTACAACCACTCTGGAAATCAGTCTGGCGGTTCCTCCGAAAACTGGGCACCTCACTTCCAGAAGATCCTGCTATACCACTCCTGGGCATATACCCAGAGGACTCCCCACCATGTAATAAGGATACATGTTCTACTATGTTCATAGCAGCCCTATTTATAATTGCCAGATGCTGGAAAGAACCCAGGTATCCCTCAACAGAAGAGTGGATACAAAAAATGTGGTATATCTACACAATGGAGTACTATTCAGCCATTAGAAACAATGAATTCATGAAATTCTTAGGCAAATGGATGGAGCTAGAGAACATCATACTAAGTGAGGTAACCCAGACTCAAAAGGTGAATCATGGTATGCACTCACTAATAAGTGGTTATTAACCTAGAAAACTGGAATACCCAAAACATAATCCACACATCAAATGAGGTACAAGAAGAAAGGAGGAGTGGCCCCTGGTTCTGGAAAGACTCAGTGAAACAGTATTCGGCAAAACCAGAACGGGGAAGTGGGAAGGGGTGGGTGGGAAGACAGGGGAAGAGAAGGGTGCTTACGGGACTTTCGAGGAGTGGGGGGCTATAAAAGGGGAAATCATTTGAAAAGTAAATAAATTATATCGAATAAAAAAAATCTGTGTGTATCTTTCAAATGAAGCTGCATCTTCTAAAATATTGGTTAAAACTAGGACAGAGAAAATATGAGTGTGAAGCTTACAATTGAGCTGACAGCCAACGCACACACAAGCAGGAGGGAAGCCAGCCTCGCCCAGGAGCAGACCACAAAGGAATGGCCGGCTTCTCGAGTGTCCAGATATGGCCACACACTAAATTCCCGGGTTGTAGTCTCAATTTAGATGGGACACAAAAAACTAATTACACTTTTGAAAATAAAGAGATTAGTGATTTTTTTGTTTCATAACACATATAATTGTTTTCACATATTTTTGACAGCTCTGTTTTATTTAAGAGAATTACACATTAGCTGGCAATGTGAGTTTTCTAAAGTCATATCATGGGCTGCATCTTATGATAAAAAAAAAAAAAGAACAAAGCCAAAACAAACAAACATATTTTCTTTGCTTTATGTTAGTAGCTAATTCAAGATTTCCATATTTAACACAATTGTGGCGCTAGACACTAAGAAGCCCTGGACCTGACCTCTTCCTCCCTGTGCTTAGTTGCAGGAGACCATGATCCAGAGCCAAGCTAGTTCCCTGCCATGTGCCTCACAGCTGTAGGTTCTCAGAATTATGGAATCTCAGCTAGTGGGTGGAAGTCAGTATGGAAAAGATGTAGGTTCTATGTATGCGGTGAGGACAGTCGAAAGCTATCACAGGTAAATGGCAGATGGGAAATCTGAGAGACCTTGGATTCACTCTTACCCATGCCTCACACCGCACCTCATCATCAGTGAGGCCAAATAAGACTCACACACATCTAAAGCAGCTCCATTAGGCCACTGCCATCTCTCTTGGCCTGGATGCATAACCCTAGCAGCACCATAACTCTTCCTGCTCCAGTGACCATTACGGCCCACTCCTCTACCTATAATGAAGAAAACAAAAGGGTCAGGTGCACTAGAGAGCATGAGTAAGAGGAACACTGCATGTGTAGTCCATCTGACCAATGTAGGACAGGGTTCTGACAAAAATAATAAATCCAGTTCTTGAAGACTAGGTGTGGGACCTAGTAAGAGCCTCCCAAGGGCCACACTCAAGGCATCATTGACTGTTCTTTCCCCAGCCAACTTACTGTTATGAGCAATTACATCTATATTTAGTCTTGCAGCTAATTATAACAAATTGAGTTGTGGTTAAGGACAACTTCTAAAACACCTCCCCCTACTCCAGGAATGCGAACCCAGATCCTTCTAGAATGAGGGAGCCAGGGAGAGATAGCAGACCGGGACATGAAATGCAGGTAGCAGAGGTAGCCTGTTGGTCTTGCGTCTGCCCGGTCCACTCTACCCTGGGCGTGCTGCTTTCCATGTTCACGTCTCACCTGTTAAAATCAACCTTGATTCCATGTTTGCTCTACCCGTGCCCTGGAGGGAATTCTTCTGGAGCATAAGAGGGAAACCTGCTGTGTCTGGGGTTGGAGGGAATGCAGGGAGGGGAACTTCTCTTCATTTTCAGCCAATCTCCCACAGCATATTCTCCACACAGTATCCAAAGTCATGTTTCCTAACACAACGCACACATTATTTTCTGGTTTTAGATGATAAGTCTATCCACCCTGGTGGGCCTGAGAGCCCCTGGAGGGGTGGCTTCTGCCTGCCTCTCCCACTTACCCCCCTCTCCTTTTGTTCTTCAACATGTACAAAGGTGTGCTTTCTTTCTGAGCTCTCACAAATCCCATTTCCAGCAGTAAGCCTTCCCACTCTGAGTTCTGACATATTCCTTTAATTCTACATGGCCACTTTCCCCAGGACATTCAAGTCTTAGCTTAAAGGGGATGAAGAAAGCTCTCCTGGGCCACCAAATGACAAATAGCCCCACATCTTCCCTGTCATTTCACTCGGGGCAAGTCATTGTAATATTTCATAATCTTTCTTCCAAATATATTGATTGGAGCCCATCTCCATTTATGGTATATTAGTCTGATTCGGGCAGGCGTGGTGGGCTCACGATTCACTACTGTGTCCACTTCACATATGCATGGTGCCTTCACTGTGTCCACTGTGGCTGACGTGGGAGGTTGAACTTATCCAGACAAGACCTTGGATTTCCCATTTATACCATTTCCTCCTTCCCTGGGACCATGATGCTAAAACAAAGCTCCAACAGTCAAGAGCAGAGCTGTGTTCTCTCAACTCATGGTCATAAAGCAATCGTAATGCTTAGATTATAGAAAAGCTAGCAGCTTTCATCCACTACACACTAATATTCTAGTAAAGGCTGCATTGCTGGTGGCGCATCACATCCATGCCCTTTTAAAAATGCTAATGCCCCTAGCAGGTAGAAGCCATTGATTCTGAGGTCCCCAGTCATGTATTAGCATGTATATGCTTCTAAGAGACCCTTTTGCTTGGTTTTCTGTCTCTTCTGTCCTCCTAATAAATGTCACAGTATCACAAAGACCTCTCTGACCATGCCATGCCCAAATATCTCCCTTTCACTGTTCCTTTGATCTTGTTGGCTCTGGTTGCCACCAAATGCCAGGTATTCGTCCATCTATGTATAGCACAACAGAACAGAACGTGGATTCCATAGACAGTTTTCTCCTATCTCTCAGCCATTTACTCTGTAATCCTGATGTTACCCACAGTACATGGATGAATTCACAGAAGTTAACTCCCGATAGAAGGACAAGCAAATCACGATAGCAGGGCCACACATCTGCCTGGGGCCTGTTGGATGGTACCTGTAGCTTACTGTGGAGACAATATCACTTCTTGGGTGGAAAGAGCTACAATTTTTAAGTCATCTCATGACTCCTTGTGATTTTATAGTTCATTTAAAACTCGTTATCAAGGTTAACCTTCCTGGGTTATGCAGAGCTGGCGCTCCTTACTCTTGAACATACGTGTGTCATTATTCTATAGTCAGCATCTGCATTCTTACTGTTATGCTGGATATAGGATACTTCAAACGAGGAAAAAGAAAACACACACTTCTTTTTGGTCCTTTATCCCCAAGGTTAATTCTTGACTTTCAATTAATTATCATCTGCTATGGATACACACTAATTTTGTACTTAAGCATCAAAGTATTTAATGGTAACAAATGATTAAAATACATGTAAAATATGTGCAAAATCAGCATGTATAAATTATAAAATTAAAACTATGAGTACTGTGTGCAAATAGTTAATGCTGCTATATGCTCTGCCTCCTCAGTGCTGTGTGTTGCCTAGGATTTGCAGCTGAACTCTGGGATAGAAGTGCTATTATTAATCAGGGTGAGGCTCTGAATGCTTTGCTAGCAAGATCAATAAAGATCTGTGGAAAGAATAACCAATTGATCCATAGACTCACAGGACAACCTGGGACTGAATGTAAATCAGTGGCTGATCCAGGAACAGGAAAAATGAATTACATAAAAACTGAGTATGACTTTACTTAATGTGGCTATTAGTAATGGTAACAAATGTCTTGATGCTAGCAAATGTAACATGTTAACTTGTAGTAGTGAATCAAGGCAAAAAGTTATGTTCTCTGTACTACCTTTGCATTTTTCTTCAGATCTATGCTGTACTAGTACTAAATATTTTGTTTGTACTAGATGCTACAAACTTATGACGTGGCCTTATTAAAACAAACAAACAAAATGAAACCAAATTCTCCACCTCCTCTGTCTATTAGTTCTATTAGTTCAAACTGTTTTTCTGTTTCTTGCTCACTGCTTTTTTTCAATAGCAATTTCTTTTTTCTTCTTACCTATGAAACTTTCTGTAGAAAATATTTTTTAAGATCACTTAATAGGAGACAGTGTATCTTTTTATATATCAGTGCAGTGTCTCACCTCGAAAAGGGCAGGAGAAAAAGCAAACGGTCACAAATCCTTTTTCTCAGATTCCCTACAATAGCTGAAGATTGTGAACGGCCATGAGCATCTCCCGCGTTGTACTGGAGAGCAGCGTGTGTCCCCCACATCCTTCACCTTTTTGTTGGTGATGGCTATGGGATGCAGAATTATTCCCCTCTCAGAGGCTGAGTAGCCTCGCCATGTAGAACTGTGGACTTCTTGCACCTGCCATGATCTGTCTGTCCCTGACCCTGTGACTCTCCAGCTCACAGCAGTCTCAGAGAGCAGCCCTTAGTGGAGAATGTCCACACGCACACCCTCCCCACATCAGAGGCAGCGCTAAGCTTTTTATTGTTATGCCTGCTTTTATATCTACCCCAAGCTTCCTTGCTTGCCAAATATGAACAAATTCAGAGCCAACTGCTCTTTTTCTGTCACTTGTATTTTCTGATCACCTTAAAAACGATAGACTTTGCATTACTGCCCTGTAATGGCATACAATTCTGAGACTACTTGAGGTTAGCTTGAAAACAAAAATCTGGTTCTACAGATATAAAATTAGGTTTGTTAGAAATCAGACCAACATAGATAACTCAACCAGAAAAATCAACCATTCTCTGTATTTTTCCCACAAGGAATCCTAAGATATTAGCACGTACTAATGTGAGGGAAAGTAGAAGGGCCCAGCCCTCTCTAAGTGACCTTCTTTTTGAAGAGTGACAGCATGGAGATGTCCCCCTCAGAGTTGTTTTCAGGGTTTTGGGTTAGATTAGGAATGAACCCTGCTGTGGCTGCCCTCATTAGACCAGGCGTTGGAACTCTGTGTTTTGATATTTAATAACTACTGATGAATCAAATGAGTGAACAGGGATGGTGAGAACAACAAAAGATAAAAGGGATCAATGTGTGATGCAGTCAGAGGACAGAGCCAGAGTCTGCAGTTACCCCTGATTCTCTGCAACTCACAGGGGGGTCGGGAACAGCAACAACATGAATCTTGTGTCAGAGTGTCTCAGACTGCCAAGCAGGCCACTGGAAGATCAAGGGGGTTTCTGGAACGGTAACAGCTGTCATAAATTCACTTTCTGATCCTAAGGGAACATGGAAAGGCTAAGCAATCCCGGAACAAAGCACAAATGGGTTTGTATGAATCTTTCAAGCCTTTGGAAGAGTCTGAGAGATAATGGGAAGTCACTGATGAAACAGGAACTTTGTTCTGTTTACAAGCCATGGATTCCCATCAAAGGAAACTATGACCCAGGATAAATCAAACACCAGGCTTTTAAAAGGACTTTATCTTGGGCAGGTGCTACTGCTGCTTATCTAATTTGCAGAGGAGAAAGAGCCAGAGTGGAGTCACATAAATGCATGTCTACAGGGACTCACTCAACTGCTGTCCCCAGCCTTTAATACTGGCTGCAGTATATGACTGCTGAATACAGATGACCTAGCACTTCATTTTATAGGTTAATTTAGGAGAAAAAATAAGCTTGTTAAAGACAGAAATAGTTCATTAATTTCTGTTATTTTACCTTCCTCTTGCAGCCTCTCCTTTCTACTGACTCATGTTTACATAACCCTGTGAGCTTTAAAATTGTTAAGAGAGCTAGAGTAACCACAAAAGGTTCTAAACAGGCAAGAACAACAGGTTGGCCTCCATGGGACTGGTCAGAATTTCAACATACCAAAGAGAACATTTATTCAAGGAAGCAGACATTGCTAAGCTATCCAAGTGTCATTTGCTCCCTATGAGATTAATACACAAGAATATCAGATTTTCCAAGTAGGGAAATTCTGTGTGAATCACAACTATAAGTCTTCCTGACCATATCTCCACCTCAAAGTAGTTTGAGGGTATTTTCTTAAATAAAGTGGATGGATTTTAGTCTATAAACCTGAAGTTTTCTATGCATTAGCAAGAGATCTATGTGCCATTAGTTGACGCTATTGGTTAAACATCCCTAGGAAAGATTTTGTATTATAGATGTTTTAGGAAGGAAAATAATGATTAAAAAAAGAAAACTTGGAGAGGATATCAAAGTGGTCACCAAGACTGATAAACTGAATTCTATTCCAGCAACCAATAGGGTACAGAGTTCTGGCTCCCACACAATTCTCACAAATTGTCCTCTGATATCTACACAAGTGCTGTAAACACACACACACACAAACACACACAGAGGCGTGCGCATGCTCACTCACGTGCACATACACAATGGTTTTAACCTTCATAGGTCAGCTGTCAACTGTTTGAAATAATGCTATGACAATTGGTTGCACTGGGTTTGCCATGTAGAAGTAAATCATCACACTGAGGTTCCTCACAATGTTGTTTCATTGAGGGATACCAGGGCCACTCAACCTCAATGATACTGATGCTTGTTTAGGGGAAACTGTCCAGGTGACTGAGAAATGTCTATAGTTGTCCCTTATATGCTCACTTATATGCCAATATAATTCTACGTCAGTTATAAAAATTGCAATTGTCTCTAGATTGTGCCTGCTGTGCCCTCTGATACGAAATTATCACATTCTTATCACTGATATATGCAAAGACTTTAAGGTATAAAAATGTACCAGCTTACTATGTTGAGTAGCTTAAACACTGTATGTGTGTTATTTATATGGTAAAAATAACAAAATAAATGTCCTACTTGACAGATACAGAAACCAAGTTCAGAGGCTGACAAACTCATTTGAAGTTCAGTGGAAGAAAATCAAACATTTGTTGTTGATATGTAGTTTGCCTTTACTGCTTAACTGCTGTCCAGGGAGGCAATTTGAGCACAGAATACAATCCAGATGGAAGGCCTCCTTTGCTTTGAGGAGGCCCTGTTGCAACTGTGGAATTTCCCAAGGGAATTCTTTCTTTGATATGTGTGTCTTCCTTTCTCCTCGAGAAAGAACACAAGGCCTGATCCTAGCCATTCTGTGAACCCAAGGACTGAATATTGTTTTCTGTCTGTGAAGAACTGAGTAGCAGAACAGCTTTGGATGAAAATGCAATTCTAAAAGGACAAGAAAACAAGGAGAAATAGACTCTTGTCTACTTGGCCTCCTGAGCATGCTGGGTGAAATATAGCCGAAAGAGCCAATGGACATCTCAGTTCTAGAGACTCTTTCTGAACAAAACCAAGACAATCACTGAATCAATGAGCTGCTTTTTCAGTGACTACTCCCAATTCAGATAATTTTTCTAGGACTGAAATGTATGACTTTGAGCTTAGCCAGTTACAAAAAGATTATTGAAATAATGAACTAGCATTAATTATTTCACTTTTAAAGTTCTTTATTTAAAGGTCTTATCTAATCATAAAATCATACCTGATGCATCTGGAGAAATGAATATTTATCATGTTTTACTTTCTGAACCTTGTTTCTTTATCTTTCCCTTTATTTCAAAGATATTATTTCCTTAGGCTCACATGAATTGTGGGATATGTTTACTAATTGTATATCTGAGTGTAGCAATGTTCCATCAATTATAAGTACTGAGATATTTTGGTATGAATATTTCACACATGAAGTTTTGTCATTAAAAACTGGCTATAGAATTGATGTGTCTAAAATGGCCTGTCTTCTAGGAAGATTTTTATAGAAGATATGTATCACTAAATATAGCTATCTTTGTCCTCTCTTTTTCTTACAGTTCATGTAAGGAAATCCATCCTCCTTTCCATGTAGCAAGTCCTTTCCCTACCACTTGGTGTTGGGATTTCCAAGATTTTTTCTCAAGGTCCACCTAACTTCAGGCCAGTTATCTGTCCTCACAGAAGTAATGCTTACAGCAGTGAATTTCCAACTGGTTTCTGCAAGCTGCAGGGTGGGGGATGGGGGAGGGCAGAAGCACCCTTCTCTGCCCATCTAAGTCCTCCTGTCTTCTGCTGAGCTGTCTATTTTGCCACTTCAAGGTGAGGGTGTCATTAGTGTTGTTACAAAGAAGTTCTCTCAATGTACTTCCTCTAAGTTGTCATATTGTGACCTTCATTCAAAGATATTTCATTTCATGCAAAGCATGTTTAAGAATTGACATTCAGGTCACCAATAACTACGTTTTGCATATGTGAGATTAACCTACAAGCATAAGGGAGAAATATAATTCTTATACCTAGCCTGTTAGTGGCTCACCAAGCCCTTAGAATTATCTTCCCCATGCAATGTCTATCATAGCCAATACTTGCTTTCATTTCTGTGATGAGTAGGCCCATTAACACATATCATGCAATATCTTTAAATTAATAATAAATACAACTGCTTGGTAAGTCAACATAGATCTACAAATCTGCTCTTTGTGCTGAGTCTTCCTCTGAAATCTCTTTAACAAGTCACCTTTCTTGAAATACAGATTAGAAGTGCCAGCTAGATTTCAGGTCAGGCATGCAGCATTATCAGATGACTGGGCATGAGGTTGGCATCTATGTTTTCAGACACCATTATGTGGAGGCAGATGATAGAGCAAGAGGTGTGATCTCAATTGCTGCAGAGTGGGAATAAAGAAAGAGAACTTCAACCTGGGATAAGTCTTGGAAGACTTTGCTTCAATTCAGCACCAAGGAGAGCGCCCACACCAACCCTGTCTCTGCTCCTGGTTGACTAGTCCCCCTTCTCCTGCCTTCACATTGATATATCACTTCCTCTTTTCCAAGTGTTTTTGTTCCCTCCTTAAACTGCATACCCCAGAATGCTTCCTAGTATCTGAACTACGGTATGAGGATCATGTATTTCCAACGGGACTACTAACTGCCTCCTTGGATCTAGAAACTGTTCTTCTATCACTGCATGCCAGTGACTTTACTCAATAGTCAGTTTTCATAACATGACCTGGATGAGTTGTCACCTAATTCTCAGTATTTTTATCCAAGCATATTGATCAAAGACTTCTAAGTCCTCCTCCTGTGCAACTGACATACAATCTCAGTGCATAATTCTATCAAAATTAAGATTGCCTTGATAGTTGCCTCATAGCTTCTGTCTATAAGGACATAAAAGTTCTTTAATTATGAAATATTTCCCTCTTAATTTGGTAGTTTTCTAAAAAATAAAAAAGCTGTTGAGTACAATCTGCATGCTTTCATGCAGATGGTGGTACAATCTCTCAAAAAAGAAATGCAGCCAATGAGAGAGCCATTCTAACAAATTCTTCAAGCACAAGCTCATGCTAGAAGTCTAGATGTACCATTGCCCTTGTCTATTTTATCATATGAATACTTCTGACAGTATAGAGTGGTTTGAGAATAAATTACATTCTATCAACCGAAGATGTTGCTCCTCCTGGTTCATTCCATAAGCATCCGGTATTAGACTTTCCAATAATCCATTTATAATTTTGTTATGGACATGTTTTTAAAAACCCACCTTTAGAGAGTGTAAAGATAACTATCAGTTGATTGACACACACACACAAATAGATTGACTGTCTACCACAGAGATGCTTAATACATAAGCTTTGGTTTCAAATGTCTGGGAGGAGTGGCGTGGCGGGGGTTATAGATCCAAATCCCTCACTTCAAGAACAGAAATGACATTTGCCATAATAAAGTAATAAACAAATGTGCAAGGACTCATTTTGTTTTGAGATTAGCGATAACAAACCAAATATGCTAATGTTTTATTAGTTTAAGAAAGTAGTGAAAGCTTCTTGCATTTTACATAATCCTGATTCAAGGCAATTCAATTTAAGAACTTGTATTTACTTACAGTGTGTCCAGCAATTCCAGTGATTTATTTCATATATACTCTGTGGCATTTTTGAATCAGAATTTTGAAATTATTGCCCACTCATATATCTGTTTATGGTAGTTCAAAAGAGGTCTTTACTGGGTAAGCAACTCTAGCTACTGTACCTCTCCCACCTTCAAGGAAACCCACTAAAAGGATTTGTTTCCATTGGCTGTTAATGTAAAACAGACAACTGTCTTTGACTCAAACATCTTCCCAGCCATTCATGCACACTTTAGCATATGTAAAACACTTCTTGTCCTTGCAATGCTACTGCTTGCAAACAATAGAACCCAGTGTATTTCACCAACCAGAGATGGATTTCTAAGGAGTTTTATCAATTAGCATCCCAGAACACCTACGTCTCCCTGTCAGCCACATCAAAGTGCACTTTCAACCCATCCCAAAGCATAAACACTGAACACTGAAGTGAATGTGAGCACATGGTCCTTCCAAGGGACAATGAGACAGAAATTATTATAAGAAAGCTTAAATATCTATCAAAAACACACCATCAATACCATAAGTACCATAGAATACTGTCAAGAATACAGCTTGAAAGATCTGCATGAGTTCAATATCCTCAACTAAGCTACGTGATATTGAACAGGTTCCTTATTGTAGCCTCAATTGCTTCCTCTTTGAATAATTAATACTACAGGAGAAGCACTTTCCACAAAAAAAGGGTTTCTGGAGATGGCCATCATGGCAGATTCCATAATTTCAGATATGTATATGAAACTATAGTTAAAACATAAGCAGTCAAGATTCCCTATCCCCCTGCATCTCACTACACAGACATCCTCCCAGGAACCAATGAACTGTGGTCTCAAACTACCCATCTACGCAACCAGCTTATGGGATAATGTCAACTGGTATTAGCCCCAGCCCTACAGCAGGTAAAATATCTCATTATCTGAGTTTTTTAAGATAAGATTAATAAATTGAGATAGAATAAGATAAGGGGCTGTCTGAGGATACTCATGTCACTATATGTATTATCTTACCTTCACAACCATGGTACCAGAAATAGGCTTGGACCCTGGTGAGTGGCAGCACAAGCCCTCATATTATTTATTTCAATGAATGATGCAACCTAGCTATGAATGGACACAGAGGGCTCCTTTAATCTTTCTAAAGCCAGTATTCTACTCAAGCCTCAACCGAAAGAACATCCCTCATGTTCCAGTTTCAGTATCTGTAATCCATCGCAATTTAACACTGAACTTAACCTTAACCAGGAACCAATTAACCATAAAATATTCGGTAAACATTGGTGCTCGGGAAAAACAATAAAAATGTAAAACATAATTCTACTCGGAAAAAAAAACTAAGGCAATTTACTATAGCCTTGTTTTCTTTGATATTTCATGAAGATTTTACTTCTACTAAAATTAGTGGAAAGATTTTTACTTGTGAAGTAAAAATGATTTATAAGCACAGGCTTTTTATTGACTATAGATTTCTAACCAATTCTTTACAAGGCCTGTGTACCCAGGAGGGAAGCTCTGCAGCGATTAAACGCCCAGTACAGTCCGTATTTCTTCTAAGTGAATTCCTCGACAGGGGCACAGAGCCAGGGCCTCTTTTCATGCATCAGTCCACAATGAGATAAATAATTCTGAGCACATCATCTTTCAGAATTCTTACTGTAGCCACTTTGCTTAGAACAAATCCAGCTCCTCTGAACACTGTAAACAAATGATAGGCCATCAGAATTGAAAGGTCCATGCCTGTTGGGAAACCAGACAGGGAGGGTTGGATGTATCTCAGTAGGAGAGTGCTAGCTTGGCAAGTGTAATGCCCCGAGTTTAATACCCAGCACTGCAAAGCAAAACAAGCAAACACAAGCAAAAGAGCACAAACTGGACTTCTTTAATCTAGTGTGTTTGTTTGTAAGGGAGTGATATAGGCAATGGAGAGAAAGGGGGCTGGATTGTAATGTCATACTCCCAAGTGCACACCACCAATGGCCTAACTTCCTCCCACTAGGCCCCAGGTCTTAAAGGGTCTACCATATCCCAGAGCACTACAACTGGCAGCAAGTCATGGACATGAGAGTCTCAGGGAGGCATTTCAGATGACATTGGTAGCCATCTGATTCATAAGATGAATTAAGAATTAACTGAAATAATAAATGTGACATTTCTTAACAGAATTTCCAACACATGGTAAGTACTAAAACATATTTAATTCTTGCTTTCAGTATTATGTTCATAAGACAAGGAAAAGGAAAATGATGGTACTTAATAAATGACTAGTAAATGGACTTAAACAAGCATGTAATAAGACAGACATTAATTATAACTATTGTGAAGACAATTAAATTACTAGTTGAGTTTTTACACAATATTACATTATTTTTATACATTCTTTGATGGGCTTTGCATTTGAACCCCTAGGAAGAGGGAAAGCTTGCCTCAGCCTCTGAGGCTTCGCATGTGCACGGCTATGTGCACACCCACCATGAGCTCACCCCTTGTCTCAGCTTCTGAAGTCCACACGTCTGGACAGATGTAAGCACACCCACTATGAATTTGCCTCTCAGGCCCATCAGTAAGAGAGTTTCTCTTCACATTTCCAACCTTCACCTAGAAGCTGCTAGGACATTGGTAGTGGAGGATTCTGTTAAAAAACGGCCTCTATTTTGAGGAGTTTTCAGATTAGAAAATACTTTAAAATTTGGCCACTGACAAGGATATCAACTTCTTAACCTAACAACATTAAGTTAAAAACTTGTCTATCACAATCAAATCAATGGAAGAATATGTCTAGGAAGATATCAGAGCACAGTTTCAGAATCAATGTTTAGGTGCTACAAAAGAAATGGAAAATGAATATTCTACAGGCATGCACATGCATACGCCTGTATAGACATAAGTGTGTGCAGGAACATGATACATTTGTCATTTGCCACTGACTAAGAATCCTTTTCCAGGCCAGCAGGGAATCAGTCTGGAGCTTTGCAAAACTGCCTCAGTATTATAGTCAAGTCCTCTCTCACTCTCTCAACCCACCAAGATGCTTCCATATGAATTATCTACTGGAGTAGGTGCCACTCAAGTCAACGCAACAGAGAGGCAGAAAAAATTGCACGAGAATTCTAGTTGGCTTATTACATTTTCATTGTAGATTTGATGGTTCATTAAGAACATTACTCTCTCTTCTGCCCACTGCACACTGCTCTGCTCTCTGTAGCATGAGGCGTTATTCTCAACCAGAAGGCAGTAGGGAAGAAGAGGAGGGATAGGGAAGTCCCACCAATCTTTCCTCAGATCCACTAACAACTGAAGAACATAATTTTGCAGACACCATGGTGGTAAATACCACCAAAAGTGTGATAAGGGCTCACCTCCAATTAGCAAAATACAGTCCTCCATTCCAGACTCTTCATTAAGTGATATGTAGGGTAGTAGCACAAGGGGTGACCAAGTATGGGACTTATTAAAGAAATTCCAGTATTAACAGTTTAGTCTCATAGATACCTCACAAGGATTTCCCAGGTGTTCTACACTAGTTTAGTTTCCTTACTTTCAGGGAGGACATCTATGATCTATGAGAGAATCAAGAACCGTGGGGAGAGGCTAATGTCCTGCCTGTCCTAGTATTACTGTCAAGATGATCTCCACTGGCTCCAACGTTCCATTAAGGTCTTTGGAGGTGACTAAATGTCTCTGTGTGGCGATAGTGTGAAGCTTGACCTAGATGCTGGAACTTTTCTAGACCCACTGGTCCTGATATGACAATTCTTTCTCTTCTTCCACATTGATGAATTCTCTCAGTTGACCCAGAGTAGGTAATTCCAATCCAATCCTTACCATTGTACATGCTCTAAGCCTATCCATCTCCGAATGTGTGTTTTCTCATTTCCATCCTCCTGAGATAGTACCACAAACACATCTAACACTGGCATCTGTCCTTGGGCAAGTTATGTAGTCATTGTCCCTTCTTCTTTATCCATTATCAGCTCAGATGTGTAATTTGGAGCCAGGGGGAGCAAATGATAATATGAAAAGCACCTTCACTGCTATATTGCTCTGGTGCCACAGAATCTCTTGGGGAAAGCCCAGATGGTGAGTGCCACCAAGTCATGATTGTCTGCTATAGCACTCATCGAGGCTGTGGGCTAAAATGGCTACAAAGCAAGAGTACAAGAGGTGGGCTACAAATCTCTTAATATACAATACCATAAAAAAAACAGACAACTTCGTGTGGAAAACTAATAATATGTGTGTGAAACTTGCCGAGTGTAGTAATAGAAACCATTTCACGGACTATTAATTAGTTCTTGTATTTTCCTCTTTCCTCTTATGGCAGAAGCCGTTTCTATGTTTCAGTGCATTTTCAGTGAAAACACCATCAATAGCATCTCAGAGGGCGCAGAAATGATTTGCTATTATGCTAATCATTAGGAATTATTTCTAATGGCAAGGAGATTAAGCCTTTAACTCCTACTTAAAGAAATACAGCTTTGAAGCTATGTGCGGGAGACCCTAGAAGGCACAGCTTAAATCTAGGCAGGTGTCTTTTTTCCTTTATTATCCTTTTCCTCCCTCAAATGTTCCCACCAGAGATCTCATGGCACCAGAGCAATAATGGTAACAACGACTTTCATTTTCTCATTAGTTCCCACTGGCTTCAAATTACACATCTAAGCTGGGAAGAGAGAAGGGGGAAGGAATAATAAATAAATGACTAGCCTAAGGGCAGGTACAGACCTTTGGGTATTTTAGTTATGACAATCATCAGTGTTTGAAATGTCTATGACTCCATTGGAGGAAGGGCATGGAAACAAGAAAAGAGGCCTTAGAGACAGACATGCATTGAACACCTAGTTTGGACCCCACCCTCTGTTAGGTACTTTGCTACCTGATTACTTTTGATCTTTGTGACACATCCCTGATTTGGTAATTATCACACATGTTAATAAGGCCAGGGAAAAGCTTAAATTTAGTAACTCATCAGACACTACCGAATCAGCAGAGTGGGTCTGCTGCTGAGAACTCAAGAGGATTCACTTTTAATGAGCATTTCTCTTTCCATTTTGGTTACAAGGTCTAGAACATTCTAGAACAAGTGAACCAGAATGTAAAATTTTTCAGTCAGGTTTGCTGCCTATGAAAGGGTGTCTTTGTCTTTTTATTTATTAGGAATTAAACCAAGCAATAGTTTTTTTTTTTCAAGCCTGTCAACCATTTACACTTGACTGTAACCCTTTGTGAAGATGCCCATCCCCAAAAAAGATTCTGACTCAAAGAACATAATTGTTTTGTCAATGAGTAGTCTTTTTCTCTCCTAAACGTGATCAATATTTATACTGTGGTTTTGCAATGGGAGCTATTGGCCATAACACCAGGTTTGTTTTAGCATCAAATCTGCTACATTCAGCTGTCATTGAGTAACACCAGGTACTTGGTGAACCAGAAGCACTTAGATGAAGAGAGAGGGGAAGGAGGGAGGAGAGCAGGCATTGTGCTGGAATCAAGTAGAAGAGGAGGAAGCAGGTTGCTGGGGTATAAGGGATGAGAAAGAACAGACTAAAATAATGACGAAGATCAACTGGCTTGGCATCTTCCATTTAATAACAGGAAATATTTGCATATAGACAGCCTCCTTCCAAAGCACTGAGTAACAAAATTTATAAAATTATTTTATGGGGACAAATGTACTGAAGAGGTTTTTTTTTTTTGTTTTTGTTTTTTTTTTTGACTGAAGGTTTGAAGAAAATGACCAGTTTCCTCCCTTCCTCCCCATTCTTCCTGCATGTCTCTGACCCCCATATACAGCATAAATATGGAGGTAGGCTCATGGAGAACAAGATGATGAATCAGCACATGGGGCTCATAGACCAGAAAGACTAGGGAACAGTCAGAAAAGAATGAAGTTATTTAGCAAGAGAGTGTGCTATAGCTTTAACTCATTCCTCCAAATTCATATGTTGAAAACTTAAATCCTACTGCAGTCCATGCTGGCATGTGGGAACTGTGAACAGTGAGAAGGTGCTGATGACGTCATGTCTGAGTTCCCACAAGAGCTGAGCTACTGCCAGTGTAGATCATATGAAAGCACAAATCTCTCTCTCTCTCTCTCTCTCTCTCTCTCTCTCTCTCTCTCTCTCTCTCTCTCTCTCTCTCTCCTCTCGTCTTCCTCCCCTCCCCTCTCCCTCACCCTCCATCTCTCCCTCTCTCTCTGCCTCCCTCCCTTTCTCCCTCATCTCCTAACTCTTTATTCCTTTTTGCCAGGAGATAAGAAGCACAAAGGTGTTGGCCAGGTGCCAGTGGCATGTTCTATTTTCAAGCCTTCAGGACAATAAGCCAAACAATTCTCTCTTCTCTGTTCTTTACAAATGATCCAGTCTGAGGAATTATGCTACAGTAGCAAAAATGGACTATGACAGTGTGAAAAGGAGGCCATACTGTCTGCTACTACAATAATAAAACAATGAGTGGCTAATTTTCACATAAAGAAAAATATAAATTACATTCAAAAGGATAGTGAAAGACATTAATATTTGTAGGAATACCTCTGTGAGTCGAATATCTAGAATAATCACTACCCAAAAATATATTTTCTATCTTTTATTCAGAATATTATGAGTTCCTATAATTCTATGATTTGACCCTTAATGTGCTTCATCAAACAATAATAGTCACACTCAAAAGAAAAACCCATGACTGGATGGAAATCAATATCTTGCCTGGGTTATGTTTCATCTTACAGAAAATGTTCAGCATTCAACTGCAGTGTTGGAGTTTACATAGCACAATCCTGTAATTACCCCTCAAGGCCATTTGATTTGATAATATATTCACCACCATGTTTAATTTACATAATGTTTTACAATTATCTATTAATATGCAAATGCCAGGGTAAAGAGTCCATGGCCTGGAAATGCAATGCAAGTACTTCTCTGTCAGTCATACTCTATGGCTATATAGACATCCAAGATTAGAGGCCTTATAGTTTTAGGGAAGAAATGAGTGAGCACAAATTTAAATTTTCAATTCACTTACCATGGTATAGGAGGCCAAGTTAAGGTTCAACGAATAGTGTGAAGTTGAAAATTTTCTTGCTACTTTTAAAGTCCATCAGATCTTGCACCAAAGGTGGGAAATAATGTTTAGATACATGCATTCCTTGGACATGCAATAATCATGAAAATCTCTCCCTGGGTGAATACACACAGATCAGATAAGCCAGCCTGTGAAATTAAACCTACATTCCTCAACAATAATGTATCCAAAAAAGGGAAAATAAAATGAGAGTGGGAATAGAAAGAAATATTTACGTCACTATGGCATCACTATTGATCCATTAGGTGTACAAAAGCCCCCCCCCCCAAAAAAAAAAACTTGGTAACTGTTTCCATAGCAATTGGAGCTTGACTCCTGGACCGGGTTAATTGAGTTACAAAAATTAATCCCACTTAGACTATAATGAAACAGGACTCCTAAACAAAGGAACATACAGTCAGATTAGGCTTTGTAAAAACTGAGCAGCAAACTCTCTTGTAGAGGAAATCCAAGGGTAATAGTATATGCATTCACAATCCACTGCTGGCTATTTTTCAGAAAGAAAAATATCTTCTCTGACTGGCACTGCCTCCAGGGAATGGGGTAGTGAGTGAGAGCTCAGACCTCTCAGAAGGAATAACAGATGCATTTCCTCTGCACACCAAGGGAAGGGACATGAATTTATTTCACCCAGACAAGAAGGAAAGGGGTTACAATACACATGGTGTAATTTACTATGACTTATAAATGCCATTTCCCCCTTTTAGGTTTCAGGGAAAGAACAGGAAAACAAATGGAGATCTGGAAGCAATGTGAAGGTCAAAGTTGAATAACTGCCATTCAAATTGATGACGTTCACCTTGGACCAAGTCCTATTGTACTACTCAAGCAGGGCTACAGACTGTATTCTAATCAGTACATAGCCTTTGGAAGATGACTGAACTTAATGAATACTATCCAGTTAGGATTTATTCACCATGCCTGGACTCATTTTCAGGCTTCACAAGTAGTGTAAATCTTCAAAATAATATCCGTCTAAAGATTTCGAATTTTAGTGTTAAACACTATATATTCATGCTTAAAAATATAACAAATTCCCATACAAAATTAATTGCAAATGTTGTTTGCAGAGTTAGCATCACATAAAGAACTTAAATGGCTTGCTATTTAATAGTAGATATCCTAGAAAATATCCACGGTCATAGGCTTTCTCACCATTGAAACTGCTGTTTTTACTCTGGACTATTTTAAAATCCATTTGTATAGCCTTTGATCTCATCTTCTATGATGGTTATTTCCATTCACTGCTTTTACGATGCACACTGAATGTAGAGTGTGGAAAAAAATGCAGTGTCACCAAACCTGATAGATTACAATGTCCATGTTTTCAAAGATGGCCTCCTCTCTTAGCTCCTTACTCAACTTTTCCAAAACCTATATAGCTGTCCGGCCTATTTTAAGGTTCAATTTCAACCAACTCCTTCTGCTTTCACAACAGTGCAGATTCTGAGGCCAATTACTGTCTTTTCTCTGCTGATTCGCTCGATTCTTAAATTTCATCAACCTCCCTTTGATCAGTCACAGCCTAACTAGAGGAGTCTTCCAGGTCACTTCGGCTGTACCTAAATAGAGCTGCTGAGGGGAGTGTCAGAGAACAACCTCTCTCTGCCAGGAATCTTAACTACCTTATTCCTTTAGAATCCTAACTACCACCAAGGCCCTTAGCACTACCTGGACACTCCCTCCATGTCTCTGCCATGCCCTAAGTGCCTCAACATTATCTTATTGCCTTCCTTCTGTCGAAGGGCCTATTGCTACATTCTTCTTAATGGTCACAGGCATCTTCACCAGGAAACCCAGAGCAACTTCTTGCCACAGAATCTGCAAATTCTCTGGGATGTAGCACAGATGGTAGGTATGAGGACTGGGACATCAGATGCTACATGGGATTCAAACCTTGTCTCTGACAGCTGTGGGGCTTTGGGCAAACTACTCTATACCTCTGACTGTTCATTCATGAGTACATATGGTGTTACTAGTCCCCGTGCAGAGGCTGCTACAGGAGGTAAGCCAGGGGAAGTATGAAGAACACAGTTTCACATACAACAGGATCCAGGGATAATAGCTGGATAATCATCATCATTCTGGGTCTTGGCCCTCTCCTCTGACAGCTTCTTTTACTTCTTTTAAATCCTTTTTCCTCTCAGAAGCCTTCCTCCACATTAGTACAATCTTCTTCCCTATCCTCAGGGTTGGGGCATCGGCCCCACCTCTCTCTCATACTTGATGAGTCATGTGGCTTTCTCATGGACCCTGTCTGCCTGCCTTCAGATGTGCTCCTCCATATTCTGATTAGTGTTTATTGAATAGCTTTTGGGGAGTATATAAGAGGTGAAGTGTATTGACCAGATTCGGTGGTATAAATCCTCCTACTATTGGCAATTTTAAGCTGTCAAACATTTTGCAACTGGTTACCAAATTTGCCAAATATTTAGTAGTTCAAAAACTTAAAACACCACCATGAAATAAAAGAAAACCATTCCTAGGATTCAAAGCCTTCATCCTTTGTCTCATTTAATCGTCTAGTGATAGTTCTCCTTGTAGCCTCTTATAGTTGGCATTTGGAGCCAAAATGGAAAGAGGAGCCACCATCAGTCCAGATTTTCCATGATGGAGTCTCACTCCATTCTATCTCCTGTCTCCATATCTCCTTGGTTTCTAGAATCCGTCAGGATATATGTCAATCTTCTTCTAGCCTCTCTTTGTAGTAATTGTCCATGCCTTTGGGGCTTCTGCCTCAAATAGGTTTTCACACGGTCCCCCTTTTTTTTCCTGTCCAAGGCCCTTTGTGAAAGGTTTCCCTAGGCAAGCACCCTGGATCTCTGTGCTTCCTGCCCTATATTCTTCTCAGGCAATTTAAACTGATTTCACGACCTCAGTGTATTGTAGGCAAGGAATGTTAATGTGTTTCTTCTGTCAGAAATTTGATAATCATTATCAATGTTCTCGATCTGAACATATATCTATTGGGAAAATAAAAGCACTCCTCTTAGGCAATGGGCGAATGAAGATGTGCATAGGAACACTGCCAGTCTTGAACAGTATTCTGGCAATCTTGGAAGATGATATTCTATAGCCTTCAGAGATGGCCAAGCATGAAGACCAAGACCTACTGCTCTAAGCCTAATATTTAATAATTTAAGGAAAATATCTATACTGCAGAACTGTATTTCCCCCAGTACAAAGTAACTCTATAGAACAAAGGCAGACCTCTAGTTAGAGCCAGAGTCTTCTAGGCTTATCGCCTAGGGAAGCCATGGTGGTTACAGTCACCGGGCTTCAGTGCCTCAAAGAGCTATTGATAGAGAGAAAGCTGAACTCAAAAGCCCATCTCACTTTTAGAGCAGAGAATTTTTTAATTTATAAAATAGGTACATCAGAGAACATTAAGCTTTGGATAGGCTTTGATACTTGGAAGTTCGCTTAACTGTGAGTGCAGGGGGAGTGCACACTGTTAAGTGAGAGGAGCCAGCATGCTTCAGGAACCCACGAGGTTCTGCCCAAAGGAACGGGAAGCAGATCATATGGGAATTTTAGAGACAAAGTGCATGCGAGCTGCACTTAGGAAGCAAGCTTGACCACATTTAAAGAAGACCACATAAAACCAGATCTCTGAGGCAGCAACTCCATGTGCATGTGAGGTAGCATGCTTCAGAAGGAAGCACCTACTTGACCGTGTTATTTAATTGCATAAAGTATCCCTTTTATCGCCAGACAAAAATGCACTCTCACTTATGGGAGAAAATGTCAAAAGAGAGATCATTTCTATAATGGTTGTAGACTTTTAAAAGACTAACACCTTTGCTTCTCTCTGAGCCATCTCTATTAACTACATAATCACAAAACTAACAAAGCAGAAAGAGAATCTGTCTATCTGGAACAGTATGAAAATGCCTATCATTTTTTTTAACACTGAATTTTCCTGTTACCTGCACTGTGAAGGTTAAAGAGTTTCCTGGAACCGGAGGGTAGTTGACTGATGAACACATCCCTGTGCACTCACCTTGCACACAATTCATCAGGATCTCAGGAGCATGAGCTGAAATATATGCTTTTCTCATTCATAAGTAAAACAGTTCAAATTCTGCTTGATGTTAGGAGAACCCAAAATTAAGTTATAGAGATTGCCAGAAAATATGCAATTGAATATAAGAGAGAAAATACTGGGCTAAGAGAATGGACTGCACCAAAAGCTAACAAGCCACACAGAGCGTTGGCACCTATCAGCTGCACTAGAGTGGAACTGATGGGGTCCCCTCCTACAGTGTACCACAGGAAAAAGTCACAGACCATACTCTGCAACCAGGAGGCTCTAAATTAAGCCTACATGACAAAAGATAAGTTAGGAAGTTATACATGGCTCCAGTGGCCCAAGGAACACTCATTTCTATTCTATTCTTGAGGAATAATGTCAGCCAATGAGAGGGGTCGCTTGAAGAACAGTTCTTAAACCCTCTCTAGGAAGAGGCTGCAAGCTTACCCCTTGGAATAGCATTAGTAGAAACTAATTTGCAACTAGCATGTGACAACGTTATAAATGAACATGGCTCATGTATATGATACTTATTGCCAAAGCTAATTCCTAGAACATATCTATACTTCCTAATGCATAATTACGACGTTCACACCAATAAGGAAGATGCACTTTAACTCCTGCCTGAGTAAAACAATAAATAAGAAAATTGACTTTTTGGAAGGTCCGTAGTTTCATGATGCATGTAAGTCTGGAATTAATACAATGCATTTCAAACTAAAGGAAGTGATAAAGAGGGTTGGTATGCTGGTTCATTGCTGGATGTAACAAAACTAAGAGTGCTTAAGCAGGTTTACAGAAAGGGGGTGTTGATTCGTACTAAGCATTAGGCATTTTGAGGGTTTCCTACAGAAATGCACTGTTGAAGGCTTGACCCTTCAAGACATCCTTCTTGACCCTGCGTTATCAGATGGTTACTCAGGTTATGCCTTCAAGATGATGTATACAAGTTGATGCAAGAATACAGTTTAAAATTAGTCATAATCCTATGTCTGAAATATAGATGTGTTAACTTCATTTACAATGGTTAGAGGATCATTTGCCACCAAGTGTCTATTCTGTCCGATGAGTCGAGATGTGTACTCCAGCACTCCTGTTGTGATTTCCTAGGTAGCCTATTATAGCAAGACTCTTCCCATTCTCTACCACTGGAGCTGCTGCCTTCCTAGGAGCCTCAGCAGGACCCACCATCACCTGCACCACATGCTGCTAGAAGAGCGCCTCACACCACTACTGTGAACTACGGACTCCTCCCTCTTGCCACCATGGCTCTGCCAAAGGTCAACAGAAATATGTCTGACACCCTGCCTCACCAACATTCAACAAGTCTTTTCTTAAGACTGGTCAGTCGTGAAGGAAAAGAACCTGCTTCTACATCAAACAAGTAGAAATGAAAATTCCACTCTCAGACAGAGCAAACCAAGATTGCACATCATCACTTCCCAGCTCCTTCACCTCCACTCAGCATAAAAATCCGGACTTAGCGGAACCAAGAGCAGGGACCACACAGCAGCTGCAACTCTGAAATGAAGAAATCTCTCGATCTGGACCAAGAATGAGTCACTACCCGGAGCTAAGCTCTGGGGCTTCATATTCAGAACACACCCAATTTTAAACTTCATTTTTAGTTCAGTGTTTGGGGGAATCATTTGAAATGGAGTCCATCTCCAATTTTATACTAAAAGTTAATGAGAAAATGGGTCTGAGACTTAGTAATCAACTCTGGGAGAATGTTCCCCAGACTGCCGAAACTCAGGACCTGGAAGAATTCTGGGATCTAATTTTGCGTTATTGTCTATTTTTCCCCTCTTTTTGCATAACTTGGGATTTTTCCTCCGGTGATGTTACTCCAACCCTACCCCCTTAACTTTGAATATACGAGTCAGTTTGTGTGCTCACTCTGCATATTTATATCTAAATCCTCGATTCACTAAAAAAAAAAAATGTGAATTTTATCAGCTGTCAGAGGGAATTTACCACAGGATGGTGACAGGGGGAGAAAATGAAATATATTCCAGGGAAACTTAAGCTAGTTCCCATCTGGCTAAACGTCAAGCTTAAAATAAATGCAATCTTCTTTTTTCTGCCTCATCCTACTAGACATGGAAGATATTCTTGTGGGGGACGAGGAGACAGCGCCCGGGGGAGGTGCAAACAAGGAGACTAGAATTTTGTCACTTTGCATCCTCTGGCCATCCTGAGAGGACACAGCCTGTGCTGCTAAGGTCACATCACCTGCAGCTTTCCTCAGCCTTCCCGTGCTGCGTGGGTGTGGCAAGAAGACCATGCTGGGCTCAGACAATGCCACGCGAAGACATATTCTTCATGATATCCTCCTCATTTGCAGTAGAGGACTAGCACCTAACAGGATTAGTCAGACTGGTCAGGTATTTTTGCAAAAAATTACACTTCTAAATTTCTACTTAAATCTATAGACTCTGAGTATGTGTTATACTCAGGGATTTTGTGGGTTAATTTGAAGCAGTGCCTATTATTAAATGCAAACACACAAAAAAGGGGGCTTGCCAGTCTTTGCCTTTCCTGAGTCCCTGTACTTCTCTCTGACTCCTGTGTTCTTCTCCCATCCTTTCTTATCTCTATGTGGCCATGGCTGGTTCTAGGGAATGGCTATTGATGGGTAGCACTGTGCTCTGTGGTAGTGGGGAGGTTGGGGCAGACTGTGTGGACGTAACTAAGGTAGGGAAAATCAGGTGTGGGGAACGTCTACATGTGAAGTGGTTTCTCTACACGCCTTTCGACACAGTTGACAGGACAGGGCACACTCATAGTACAGACAAGATGCATAGGCTTAGAAAGCAGAATTGATGAGATTAGAGTCAATGTCACTGTGCCCTGTGATCTCTGAACCAAGAACTACTAGTTAGATGAGCAAAACACACTATCCAGGGAGAGCTTTCAGAGAGATCAAACTTGGAAACTCAATAGGGAGGCCTGATGTAATCTGGCATACATTTCCCAAAAGAAACAAAATAGCACCCTGAAAAGCGGCAAATCTTACTGTGCTGAAGCATATTTCAAAATTATGTCATTAAAGGGGAGGAGAATAAATCAAACCTAAAGCCCCCACCCCTGGCCAGCAAGCCAGGGCTTCACAACCTCAGTGGCGTGAATGCTTCATCATCCAGAATGAAAGAAACAGACAGACAAGGCTCCCCACTCCAACAACATAGGGACTGAGAGACAATAGAGAGAAAACACGCACCTTCACACACACCCTCACACACACACACTCACACACACATATCTTGGGCTACTCTTTACCATATTCCCAATATTAGAAAAAAATGCATATTTCTCCAAAGTTTGCTCCTATGTCCAAGAAAATACTACTAGCAAGAAAAAAAATTCTTCAATGTGTTTTAGAGACTTGGATGAGAAGATTCAAAAATAAGATGCTTTGGGAGTAAGCACCACAAACGTGTAAAGTTAGTCTACAGACCACCCCAATTTAGCTGGCTCAAATTTTGACTTAATTAATCAAGCAAAGGGGACAATGAAAGTCAGTTACATTGTCTTGTCTTTGGTGTAACTTAAAAAGCAAGCAAATAAACACTAAGTCAGCTATTCCATCATACTTGCATTGGCTGAAATGATCATCTTCTAGGCTTTTATTTCCTCCACATATAGGAAATAAAATTCTTTGAAGGTCAAGCTTTGTGTTCAGGTCCTATACTCATCTAGATTATTATTCAGCCATTAAAAGTAAAATATAATAATATGACACACACATAGACACACACACACACACACACAGCACAGAAAAACATCTCATCAGGAAAGCTGCAGTGTGTCACAGTGTGACACACAGTATATCCCTCTGTCCACACATCGTCACATGCCAATGCTCACTGCAATGAGTCAGTGGTGTGGTTTGAGGTCCCTGGCTTCTGTGACACCATCAGTATTGGATCCTCACCAGACCTCCTCCTGGTTATCCTGTTGTTGCCTTGTGTCAAGGACATCCTGCAGCTTTGGATAGGCAGAACTCTCCCTTTCACAAGCACCAACCTGACTGTTTACAGATGATTTGGGGTGGGCGATTCAGAGCCCTGCATCTGGGCCTGGGTGGGGGGCTGAGATGGCGAGCCCCCTTGGCTCTCCCTTATCTGCACGCCTAGCGGGAGCTCTCAGCACTGCTCCACTCAAGTAAGCTCTGGAAGGCCACCATCAGCAGGAGGCAGGGTCAGCTCTCTTCTCCTCACACCCTTGGGCCTGGCTTGTCCATCCTTTCCCTGTTGTGGCCAGCTCTCCTGCACACTTGACCGCCGGGTAGCTCACGCATGCTCCCTCACCATGACCTGCACTCCTGTGCCGCCCTGGCCAGGTGCAGGGTCTGCTCTCCCTAGTCTTGTGGCCCACTTGCTTTTTCTAAAGCCCCCTCCCTGCCACGGAGCTGATGCTCATGCCAACTGGATGCAAAGGGTGGGATTCTTTTCCTTCTCTCTCTCTCACTCTCTCACTCTCTCCCTCGGAGCAGAGGCTAGTAGCTGTCCTGCTCTGGGAGGTGTCCCGCACAACTCAATTGTAAGTATCCCAGAGCTTCCATTTGAGTCAATCCTTAACTTGTTTTATTAATGAGAATAGGTACCCCAAGAAGGGACCTGGATTTTTCACATATCACTGACAGGCAGCAAGAAGGCTCCAGATGCTGCAGTCTGGAATTCCTGTCTCCTAGCACTGTTACCCACAGTAACCAGGAATGATCTCTTCTTACAGATTGAGTTCTTAGGAGAGTTCCAATCAACATAGCACCTCAGGTTTAATGTTTCAGAACAGTCTAAAATATTTAAGTAAGATTGATCTTCTTCAAGTGTTCCAAACAAGAATCACACATCAGATCATGTTAAAGAAGCAACCTTCCTAGTTTCTATTTCAATAACATGTTACTTATTAATTGGAGCCTGGTATGAGAAAGTACTGCAGAATTTTCTTATCCATAAAATGTAAGACATATACCAGTGTGATGCAGTTAGAATAGACCCAACCATTTTAATACAAAAGCTGGCCAATACATACATAAAGTGTTCTTTCTCATAAAATGCAATGGGGTATTCTTTGCAATATGAACTCGGGATTGATAGAAGAGGTTCTGTATTCTGCTGTGCTTTTTATGACTATACTTGATATGGTGAAACAGGCACTGTCTCCCATCTCCTGATGCATATAGGATGCTTTTGTGAATGTAGTAGCAAAGTAGATCTCTTAAGAATGGGCATATCTATTGAGGAGCAAGTTCAATTCTAGAAATTTATTCCAAGTAAGGATGAAAAGGAATTCTCTGAATTCATTCTGGTGGTAAGTCTAAGAGGTTTTTGTAATAGGATTCAACCTCAATACAGAAAAGCATGCTTGGTTAAAGATAAATTATGATATATCTATACACTGGAATGCTGTCTGCTTATTAATACTATTTTCCCGGAGGAAGTTGGTGATATAATAATTCTAGTAAAGAAGAGGTAATTCTGAACTACAGAGGGAGTGTGGTCCCCTGTGTTCATATGCAGAAAGATCTCTGCAGACACAAATATTCAGAGCATAGGCCCGATGAGAGACCATCGTGTGTCTTCAAGGTGGTAAGGCAGAAATTCAACCTGAGTGCAATGACGTTGATGAAGGTTCCTGAAGGTTTGTGGCAGGAGAGAGCATGAGATCGGGCCACAGAGACTGGGCAATATTAGATTATACACAGCTGGGGAGAAAGGGGTCAAGGCAGACATGTGGCGATCTGACTTGCTCAGATCTGCAAATGGAAGCCTACTAAACAAAGCATAAACCCACTGTGTTCTTGGGTTAGCTTTTTAAGTTGTCTTCGAAAGTTAAATTAGAAAATCAAATAGAGGCCAGGTTACAGAGCCACCCAGGCCCCATGGTGATAGCAGGCTCTCCACAGACCTGCCATGACTAGGAGGGAAAGCCTGTGCAACTATCTCCTTATTGCTGGGGACCTCGAAATTGCTTTCTCACGCCCCACTTACTTCATTCCCTTGACTGTGTGTGAAACAGTTTAGAAGAGGATGGGTATTTATCACTTAAAGAGCCATTTCTGCCTGGGTTTACAAAGGGACTTTTAAGTCATGGCTTTTCATTTTGAACTACATGAAGCAGAATACTCTCTTCCATATAAAATAGTGAAATAAATGAGAAACACAATGGTTGTCTTAAAGTCTAGTTCCTGTAAGATGACTCTGCAGGTTAAAGAATAGACATTACTCCATTATTTGAACATACATCTTGTGCCTCCCTCCAAAGTACACATGGGAGGCATCACATGAACAGATTACATTTTCTAATCTAAATGTTATTTCCAAAGGGAACCACCTTGGGAATCAAGGCTGTCACTCAGACACTCATAAACAGGTGGTTATGATGAGAACTAGCTTCACTAGATTACAGTGTAGCAGGTAACTCTTTCCCAAAGTTCAGCTCTGAGGGAAACAGCATGTCTGAACTGGAAAACCAGAACCCGTACATTATCGTGGGAACAGACAATACCTTCCTGAGTAAGTAATTTCAAGGTGAATTGCTTGTGATGTGCAGGGGTTAGGGGAACTTTTAAAACTTTTCAGCTGTGACCTATGGAACAAAACATTCTGTACACATCATAGTGCACAAGCACATGAATTTTAACCTGATGTAATGAAACACTTACCTTGGCTGCTTGTACACACAAAAAATTGTTTTACTTCATCTTTTAAAGATATTGTTCAGACTTCACTAAAGCAGTTTCCTTTACTGTGCACCTGATCCCATGAGTCTTCCAAAGAGCGATCTATCTGACTGCCTCTTTCAGCTACTGTTTTTTCTTTCTTGAGATAAAATGCCCAAAAGTACATCTCATGAACAATTCAAAGTCAAAAATCAAATGATTTAAGGTGGTGATTCAAGAGGAATATTAAAAAATGATAGAAAATATGCTCTTATCTGTGTTTAGATTCAGACAATCCATGAATGAGGATATAGTAAAGTGAAAAAGTCCAACAAAGGCCCCTTCTTATCTCACAGCTACAGGACAACTAGGAGCATGCTGATGGAGGAGTTGATATAGTCACTTACTAGGGAGTTAGATTTACTGTGACATCGGTGTGTGTGTGTGTGTGTGTGTGTGTGTGCATGTATGTGCAAGTGTGTACATGTACAGATATGCTTTACCACTTGAAAATCCCACCTTCTATCTAGCTTTGAATCTATATTTTCCTCAGACATAACAACAGCAAAGAAATTTGAGGTCCAGTCTCATGCAGAAAGAACAAAGACCCAAATGCTACTGGTTAGAATCATCATCATCATCACCACCCCTATCATCACCACAGCCACCACCACCACCACCACCACCACCCCCACAACAACAACAGCCACCATCACCACTGTGATCACTATCACTCTCAGCACCACCCTTACCCTCACCACCACTAGAAGCAGCTGTCCCCAACTGCTGGTGCCTCACTGCACCTGATTGCTAGTGGCACATATCCTGAGGTTGGCCTGTCCCCAACAAACATCACCCAGAGTATCTTAGGGCAAACTCTTAGCCAGCCAGATTCCTAACACTGCTTCCATTGGGATGCAGCAAGAATCAGAGTCTGCAGTGCATTCTCTGTACATCTGATGCGGTCTTCTATTTTTTTTTAATGTGATTATGATGTTCTATTAACTACCAACTGCTTCAACCATGGTCTACACAGACAACCTTATACTAAAATCAAGGCAAAATATTATGTTTCGAGATGGACGCAGTTGCAGGGAAAAGTCTTCAAAGAAAGGGAAGCACAGACTCAATTACAACATGGGGTGAGACGCCTCTCTAGGCTGAAGGACAGGGGTCAAGCCCAGGAGAAGAGTGCTGATGGAGAGCGAAGCTCAAATGGGAAAGCAAAAGAAAGTAAGCAACACGTTCTAAACGGAAGGGGCAGAGTGCGGAAGAGCCCTCGGCAAAGAGGAACCAGATCATCCTGAGATCTATGAATGATGGAATGAGAAAAGCAATTGTGGGATTTATCGCAAAAAGAAGCAGGTGCCCACAAGAGGCTCAAACTAGATCTTTGAAGAAAACTAGTGTGTAGGGCAAAGCAGGGACCGAGCAGAGGAGGCACACGAGGAGGTGTGACGGTGACCGTGGGAACTAGGGTAACTGCGGTAAAGACTCAGAGCCATCGGTAGACTGATGCACACTGAGATGCTCCAGGGCCAGAGCATGTGAAGCTGTAAATGACAGCGACTGGTTTCAGGGCTTGTCACCTCCATCAATGGCACAAAGATCAACAACAGCAGCGAACTGTGGACTGGCAGAAATTAGTGAGCTTTTACTTTTTAAAAACATTCTTTTTAAATATCAAGAGCCAAGTCTTTCATTGGCCAACTGATCTTAGGACAAGTGAAGAACATAACTCCTCTGTAGCTGCTCAGGAATCGTGAGCACTCCCGGATTTAGTTATTTTCCTCTTTCACTTTTTATACCACGAATAATAGTTCTTATGATACAAGGCCCTGTCTAATTAAAGTCTATAACCATTAAAGAAATCCCTTAAAATAGTTTAATGTTAATTATTTTTAAGTGAAAAGGAAAACAATAATAACAATTTACATGTAACAATGAACTCAGCCTGAGACATATTCTTTATAACAGCACAATTATAAAACACAAAGCTTAATGACGTCGTACAGAGAAACGGTCTCACCAATACAAATCTAGCAGCCACCACAGTCACGGCATGGCTACACCCGGTTGTGCATACAGGTCGCCACTGTGTGCACAGCTGTCAATCTCTGTGGTGTCTATGAGTAACTCACCGGTCATCTTAGTATCTGATTGCAAATGATCTCCATCTCAGGTTCACATCAATGAGACCACTCTCCCCATCCACCATTCACCAGTGCCTTAAGCCCTGGATCCAAGCTGTGTCTAGATGCAGAGGCTAGCCAGTAGAGGAGCAACCCTGGTGAGTTTCTAGAAATAAATTGTGCCAAACAATAACAGAGCCTTAAACTACCAGGCCATTTAACATGGCTATGTCTTCTGTGAATTAGTTCTCAGTAAATAACCAGGTGAAAATATGAGGATGTTTACCACAGTGCTATTTCTCACAAAAAAAAAAAAAAAGGAAACATCTCTAAATATGCTGCCCAAAGCAGTCTAGCAAATTAATTACAGTAGATCCAGCCATGAAATAATGATATCATTATATCTGTTGTTGTGGAAACAAACATAGACACAATATATTAAATATAAAGAATGTAATATAAAAATAGTACAGTTTAATTCTGTTTTAATACCAAAAAAACGTTTGGAAAGAATCATGATTTTTATCTTGGTGGCAGAATAATGGATGATTGTTAGTTTTGCTTCTTTGCATTTTAAGATTTTTCAGAAATGAGCATAGGTTAGTCTGAAATTTAAAAAAGATGCTGAGACTATAGATACAGCATAGACATTTCTCTGTGAAGATCACAGAAAATAAGTGCAAAGATAAAGATGTGTGTGAGTGGCTATCCGGGCATGGTCGGGCTTGCCTCTACACCCAGCACTTGAGGAGGCAGAAGGAGCCTACATTCGAGTCTCCTTTCTGTGGAGACCCTGTCTTGAGTCCACAAGATGTAGTTACTTGTGGCATTCTATCCTTTCACAAGTAACAAAAATACAAGAAGTTATTCAGAAACAGTTCTTACTGTCATGCAGAACGCAACAGTTATACAGAAACAGTTCTTACGCAGAATGACCTCACACTATCCAAATGTGATCTGACCTTGGTTCCTGCTTAGGTTTTGTTTATATTTGATTCATATTTCACAAGATTGAGGTGTTAAAGAAAGGGGAATTGTCCCTGAGCTTTCAAGCAGAAATGCATATGCCATACTAAAGGGACAGGCATGCTACAGCTGACTGTTGAAACGGTAGAGCCCAAGAAATTAGCCAGGCAGTGGTGGCGCACGCCTTTAATCCCAGCACTTGGGAGGCAGAGGCAGGCAGATTTCTGAGTTGAGGCCAGCCTGGTCTACAGAGTGAGTTCCAGGAGAGCCAGGGCTACACAGAGAAACCCTGTCTCAAAAAAAAAAAAATTAGACTCTCCCCAAGAATCTGCTGCTGAGAGAGAGAAAGGCTGAAAACAGCAGGAGGAGGAGCTTGTATCCTGGAGACGAGCCCCTAAGGACAGTCTCCACAGACAGCAGTGGGAGGGGAGGCGGTGTTTCCCTGTTTAATCCTCACTGTCCTGTCAGGAATCATACTTGCAGAAGTCTCTGGATCATTTTGTCCCTCTTCCCAATGAGACCATATAGAATAATTCCCCCCTCCTGCTTTTCATTATTCAAGAAAAAAGAGAAGAGAGGAGGGGAGGGGAGAAGGGGAAGGGGATGGGGAGAGGGAAGGGGAGGGGATGGAGAGAAGAGGGGAGAGGGAGGGGAGAGGGAGGAAGAGAATGGGAGAGAGAAGAGGGGAGGGAGAAGGGGAGGGGAGAGAGGAGGGGAGGGGAGGAGATGGGGAGGGGAAGGAAGGAGGAGGGGATAGGGAGGGAGGGGAGGGAAGGGGAAGGGGAGGGAAGGGGAGGGGGAGGGGAGGGAGAAGGGGAGGGGAGAAGAGAGGAGGGGAGAGGGAGGGGAAGGGAGGAGAGAGGAAGGGAGAGGGAGGGGAGGGGAGGAGAGGGGAGGGGAAAGGGAGGGGAGGGGAGAGGGAAGGGGAAGGGAGGGGTGGGGAGGGGAGAGGGAGGGGGAAGGGAAGGGTAGGGAGGAGAGAGGGAGGGGGAAGGGAGGGGAGGGGAGAGGGAGGGGGAAAGGAGGGAAGGGGAGAGGGAGGAGGGGAGGGGGGAGGGGGGAAGAGGAGGGGAGGGGAGGGGAGAGAGAGGAGAGGGAGGGGGAGGGGAGGGGAAAGAGGAGGGGAGGGAGGAGGGGAGGGGAGGGGAAAGAGAGGAGGGGAGGGGGGAGGAGGAGGGGAGGGGAGTGGAGGGGAGGGGAGGGGAGAAGAGAGGAGGGGAGGGGAGGAGAGGGGAGGGGAGGGGAGGGGAGGAGAGGGGAGGGGAAGGGAGGGGAGGGGAGGGGAGAGGAGAGGAGAGGAGAGGAGAGGAGAGGAGAGGAGAGGAGAGGAGGGGAGAGGAGAAAAGGAACTGTGGAGGTGCAGGTCTTGACTATCAGGACGCTCTTGTCTATTCTCCACTTAATCTGCTTATGAGCATGAAAACACATGCAGAGGCTCCAATCCCAGCTGATGGCAATGCTCTTCCACTTCAACCTGATTTGTTTGTTTGGTTTTGTGCCACTGTATGACTGCTTCTGTTTAAACAGTCATCCATTGTATTTGTGGTCAAGACTGGTTTGTTTCACTTTTCTAACCTGTTGTTTAGAAAGCAATGTTATTTTAAAACATATTGCAAAAATTAATCACTAGAAGACAGATCATGTGTTCAAAAGCAGCAGCAGTGTCAGAAAGATCTAGCAGCTGCTAAGAGCTTGCTCTACGCTCTCTGCCCAGAGGTGCTGGGGACACTGGGCAGCCCGCCTCTGTACTCGGCCTACTCCCTCTCTCTCTCCTATTCCTTTATTTTATTAGATATATTCTTTATGTACATTTCAAATGTTGTCCCCTTTCCTTGTCCCCCCCAAATGCCCTAACCCGTCCCCCTTCCCCTGATCACTAACCCACCCACTCCCACTTCCCTGTCCTGGCAGTCCCCTATACTGGAGCCCTCTCAGGACCAAGGGCCTCTCCTCCCTTTGATGTCCAACAAGGCCATCCTCTACTGCATGTGCATTTGAAGCCGTGAGCCCCTCCATGTGTACTCTTTGGTTGGTGGTTTAGTCCCTGGGAGCTCTGGGAGTACTGCGTGGTTCATATCACTGTTCCTCCTATGGCGCTGCAAACCCCTTCAGCTCTGTGGGGCTTTCTCTAGCTCTTCCATTGGGACCCTGTGCTCAGTTCAAAAAATGGTTGGTTGAGAGTGTCCCCCTCTGTATATGGCATGCACTGGCAGAGCCTCCCAGGTGACAACTCTATCGGACTCCGGTCAGCAAGTACTTGTTGAATCCACAGTAGTATCTGGGTTTTGTATCTGTATATGGGATGGATCGGAGGGGGGGGGCAGAGTCTGGATGGTTTTTCTCTCAGTCTCTGCTTCACATTTTTTCTCTGTATCTCCTCCTGTGAGTATTTTGTTCCCCTTTCTAAGAAGGACTAGAGTGCCCATACTTTGTTCTTCCTTCTTGAGCTTCATGTGTTCTGTGAATTGTGTCGTGGGTATTCCATTTATCAGTGAGTGCATACCATGTGTGTTCTTTTGTGATTGGGTTACCTCACTCAAGATGATATTTTCTAGTTCCTATAAGTTTTAGAAAAGATGCCCATAGGCCACCCAGGCTGATTCCCTGCCCTATTCCCTGCCCAAAGCTTCCAAAGCCAACCTACAACATGACAAGGAGTGAGAATACCTGGGGGTAATGAGCTCAGCAGAAGGAAATGAAGGGAGCAGGCAAGGGTGTTCTTCAGTTGATGGCAAACACTTAGCATGAGCAAAGCTCTGGGTTCCGTCTCAGCACACACAACAAGGGGGGGGGGGGGAACGAAACTGTGAAGCGAAAGCTTAACTACTCTCAAATGACTTGCTGGCCATAACAGTGGAAAGAGAAATATGTCACACCATGCCTAGCCTCAAATCCTGCTACCATATTACATCATGGTAGAAAATTCCACACTGTGAAACTTTTATGAATAAAATTATTAAGAAAGTATATGAAATTACATTCAGGCTATGTGAGTAGTATGTATGTATGTATGTATGTATGTATAGCTTGAATGAATTTCATATTTATACTTGGGTCCCATTGCTAAGGTATTTCATTATCTACTTAAAGATATGTAAGTATTTAAAGAATAAAATATACTAAACCCTAAACATTTTGGCCCAAGTATTTCATAAAAGTGATATTGAATTTATATTTGAAAGAAGGAAATTTTTCAGAGGGGAGAGCCACAACGTATTTAAAACTCTGTGCAAATAGTGAGGGCATGAAGCCTGCCTGGTAAGAAGTCCTGCGGTCCATACTGCCATGTCTCTACATCATACTGCCATGTCTCTACATCATACTGCCATGTCTCTACATCTAACACATAGCTCTTCTGTCACAGTGCTTCCGTTATTCTCTTACAAATAGCCCTGTAGCCAACGCTGAAACATTCATTAGAGCAGATAGGGGAACTGATGGGGATGCAGCTCATGGGTAGAGAGAGCACTTGTCCAGCTTAAATGCTATCCTGGGTGCAATCTCCAACACTGCAAACCACCAACCAACCAACCGGTGAATCAAAACTCTTTTATGGTTTAAAGTAAGGCACCCGATAAGTTAGTGTGCTGACCACTTAGTCTCTAGGTCATATTTCTATTTCAAGAGGCTCTAGATAGCAAGGGATTCCTGATTGGATGCAGCAAGTCTCCTTCTTAGAAGACTCTCCTTCTTGCCCTGAACCCTTGCATTCTGTTTCCTGTCCAGAGGAAAAGCACCGTCCTGTGCGGGACCACCACGGCAGCTGCGCTCGGAGCCATGCCTCTGGGGACTGACTCTCTGGAACTCCTTTAAGTTGTTCTCTCAGATAAAAAGGGTAACCCATGAAACAACCGTTGGTGGGAAATGACTAGTATCACTAACTTAGTAGTTAAGATAATCACATTAGACAAATTAAAAACAAGTCTCCGTTTCACGGCTGCCTTACAGCTGGAAGCCACCTGGGCATTGGTAGTACTTGAAGTCGGAGTACCATGAGGACCACACCGAGACTTGTTCAGAGGTGGCCAGTAGTGAGCTACACATAGAACCCACGTTTTCCAAGGGAATCTCCGAGAGCTCTGTGTGCTGTGGAAACTTGCGTGCAGTCCGCATCACCACAGGACAGTAGATGTAAATCCAGTCCTGTACCTAGGAACCATCTGGAAAGTGTGGTTACTATGCCAGCCTCTAGATTGCTCTGCTGAACTGCAAGTTCCCCAGAAGTTCCTCAAGTGCCTCTGATACGCTGCCACGGTCAGGAATCACAAGGTCAGGAATAGATGACATTACATAAGACACAAGAGCAAAGAAAGCAGACTTCCATTTTCAAAAGATGCAAGTCATTCTTCTTACTCACTCTATGAAAAAAAACAACATGGGAATATGCAATTATAAAGCTCAAAATAGCTTCTACAGAAGGAAAAATATGATTCACACTTCTAAAGATGCTCAGGCCACAGCTGCAATCTGTTCTTGTGGCCCAAAACCCTTAGAAATCCCAAGTAAGGGAAGCCACAGCAGGCTTGAGGGAATGTTCAACTCTGTTCTTTGTTGTTTTATTCCTCCTCACAGGTCAGAAATCCTCTCTGCGAAGCAAGGAGCAAGTCTCCTCAGAGACAGACCTGTAGCTGTGCTGACCTCCAAGTGACTAGATGGGGGGGGGGAGCCCGGCTTCCTTGGCTTGCAGCTGCCCAGATGTCCCTGCCTCTGACTGTGCTCCCTTTTATCTGCACTGAGCTTTCTGCTCCACCATACCTAGGAACAGTCACAGTTTTTTCCTTTTCCTTTCCATTTTCATTCATCTGGAATGAATAGCTAAAACTCGGGACCAGTCATGCATCTTTTCCTTTCCTTTTTATTTGGTTTACTCGTTCATTTATAATTGATCAAGAAGCAAACAGAAAGCTACTCTAACCCTGCAGTAACCACTGACTTAAAAGCAGACTGTGTGCATGAACCACTGGGGAGGAGGTAGGAAATGAATTCACTGGGAATCCAGTCCTCAAGGAGTTTGCACTCTGTAAGGAGCACAGGACAATGGTGGAAAATCAGGAACTGGCTGATGGCACAGCAAGAGTTAACAAAGCAAGAGTCACAGGGGTCTGTCTGTCTGTCCAGGTCCTCTTGACCTTCATCTGTCTTACCTTCCTTTGTAGGCTCTGGTTTCTCCTTTGTAAATGTAAAAGTCTCCCTAGAGATAGTTTGTGCTTTGTGTTGATCTCGGGGAATTCTCTACCTTTTAGAAAACGTCCAATCGATAGAAATCTTTTAAAAAGTAACTTCTAATCTGCCCCACCCACAAGGCAGATCTCTACCTGCTGAGGCTAAGGATGAGGAAAATGCATTGCAGAGTTCCTTCCAGGGCTCTCTCATCTGCTGCTCCCCTAAGCCCTGGGGACAGAACTTCCAGGGACAAAAACTTTTTTTTTTTTTTAGTTTCAAAAGCTTACATTTTAGTATCTGTCATCATTTTGGCTATATATATATATATATATACACACACACATATATACATATATATAACTATATATACATATGCATATATAACTATATAGTATATGTCACACACACATATATATATAACTATATATAGTATATATAGTATATGTCTATTTATATAGTATATATATATATAAGCTATATATATCATTTATTGTTTCTTCACAAAATTTTGAACCTTTTTTTCCTGCAGGCCATAAGAAAAATATTTTTCATAATCTAATCACTGTGTATGATGTACGTGTGTGTGTGAAAGAAAGAGAGAGACAGACAGAGAGAGGGAGAGAGAGAGAGAGAGAGAGAGAGAGTAAGAGAAAGAAATTGTGGCAAAAAACCAAGAATTACATTTTGAGTCTGGATGAAATGTTGTTCTTGGCTGTATCTCCAAAGGAAACTGAATTCACCATGCAATAATTTCCTGAGGTGAGACCTTTTAGAGGTGATTTTTGGCCGCAAAGCCTCAGAGAATGAGTGCCACTGGATCTAAAACAAAATGTATTCAAATTGTCTGATCTCCCTATGTCCAGGTTTTGGGAAGGGCTCTTGCGCCTCCCCCCT